>NC_079148.1:33215478-33278986 GCF_945859685.1 Eupeodes corollae
AGTTGATTTTAGAAAAACTTAGTAATTTCAAGATACTCTTTTACGGAGAGTTTCATAATTTAAAAATAAAAAATAAATTAATAAACTAAAAGACTAAGCTAGAATAATCTTGAATATAAGAACGGGAAAAGTTCAAAATCTAAGTGTTCAGAAAAATCTGAAGAAAATCTGTATTTTTGAAATTCAATCAAACTTATTGATGAATATATGTTTTGAAGATTCTCAATATTTCGTCATGTTCTTGAAACAAAATCACAAATCATTTTGTGTGAATGAAGTAATACCATAGTCAAAAAACTTGGTGTACTTGAAGTGAGCTTACACTCGCTTAAGAAATGATTTCTAAATATTTATAAAAAAAAGTTTCGAGTGAACTACTTTCTTTGTTTTCCAAGTATATAAGTATATATATTTTTTACAGTTCTTAGTTGATTCTGTATCTTTTCTTTTCTTGTAAACAAGCTGTTGATCGCATTTTTATAAAAATTCGCCAAAAAACCAAATAAAATATTGTGCATATTGTGAAAAAGTAAGTTTGATTTCACTGTCTCTTATTGCGCCCGAGACATTTTAGTCGTAAAACAATTTATACCAATTTTTAGCAGTATTTTAAGAAAGTTTTTCATTCTTATACAAAAGTTGCATAATCTTGATTGCATTTGGTGTAACGGTATTTTTTGTATCTTTCGTTTATTAATAATAACATGAGTCTAGAACAACTGCTAAATATCGTATTAATTAAGTCTTTAGATAATAAGAAAAAAAATTCATACTTTTTTTCTATAATAACGTCTTTAGTTCATTGAGTACGTGTCACCAGTTTCTGACTTAAGACCGTTTTGAATAACGCCAAAGAATTTTTAAGTCAATTCCTTAAAAAAAAAGACGCTGAGATGCGACCCACACTGGTAACTTCCCATCCCGTACGTCGATTGGTCTTGCTTAAAAGTTTGTCTATATGTACTCGTATCAATTTTTACCAAATTTGCTTACTATTTTTGTAGATTTTATTTTTATGAAAAAACGAACTGTTAGATTTTTATATACAAATTACTGAATATGAAAAATTATATTTTCTGTGAAATGAAATAAGTTTGAAGCCAATATTTTTAATTTTTGAAAAGCTATTTGAGCCGAAAGTAAATTTTTTACCAATTTTTAGTATTGTTTTTTTTAGAGCTTTATTTTTTGTAAAAAAAACTGTCAATTCGAATTTTATAAATATTTTACCAAATGTTGAAAACAATATTTTTTACAAGCTAAATTAGTTTGAATCCAATATACAAAATTTTTGAAGAGATATTAGAGTCGAAAATCAATTTTTACCAACTTGTATACATTTTTTATTTTAGGTTTTTATTTCTTGTAAGAAAACTGTCAATTCGATTTTTGTCAAAATTTGTCCTAATGTTGAAAACAATATTTTTTATAAGAAAAAATTAGTAGAAAGCTATTTTCGCAACGTTTTTAGAAGATATTCGAGTCGAAAATCGGTCAATTCGATTTTTTTCAAAATTTTACTGAATGTTAACAACAATATTTTTTTTTAAGATAAAAGTAGTTTAAAGCCAATATCTACAATTTTTTAAAAGATATTTGAGTCGAAAATCAATGTTTACCAATTTTTATACATTTTGTTTTTAGGTTTTTATTTTTTGTAAAAAAAACTTTCAGTTCGATTTTCTCAAAATTTGTCTAAATTTTTGAGTCAAAAATCAATTTTTATAGACTTTTATTCATTTTTTTTTTTAGATTTTTATTTTTTGTAAAAAAACTGTCAATTCGATTTTTCTCAACAGTTTTCAAAATGTTGAAAACAATATTTCTTATAAGATAAAATAAGCTTGAAGCCTAAATTTCAAGTTTTTGAAAAGATATTTGAATCGATATTCAATTTTTACAAACTTTGTGTAATGTTTTTTTAGTTTTTTATTTTTTATAAAAAAAAATGTCAATTAGATTATTCTCAAAATTTTATCAGATGTCAAAACACATTATTTTTTGTTGAACAAAATTGGTTTAGAGATGAAATCAGATTTCAGTCGTAAAATTTTGGAGGTGACAAATTTTTTTTTTCAGTTTTATTGATTTATAAAAAAAATCCGTTGTATTTATTTTTTTTTTTTCCAAAAATATACCTGTTTGGTATCACGTTATATTGTATTGTTATATAAAATTTAATTCAAGTCTCTAGCATTTTTAATTCGTAAGATATTTAGGGTTTACCAAAATTTTCACCTTTTTTTCAAACTGTTATGGTAAAAAAACTACCCACGCAATTTTCTTGAGAGCCCTTTCTGCATCTTTCTGCCTTATTATCTGTGTAACAAAATTTATTTGAAGTCGATATCTCTCTTGGTTCTTGAGCTACAGAGGGTGAAAAAAACGTAGCGAACGTACGGACGTACGAACGTACGAACGTACGTACACACGCGCACCCATTACAATATAACTTCCTCTGGGAAGTAAAAAAATTCGGTTCTAGATATGCGAGTCAAAAACCAATTTCTTAGGAATTTTTTGAGGTTTTTATTTTAAGAGAGTTTCGAAAAACAAATCACTTGAAAAGTCTACTTAAAGAAAATCCAAGATCCCGAAAAAACAAAATCTCGAAAAATTAATTTTGTATGCATACCATTTTTCAATTTGAATTCAAAGATATTTCAAAAATACAGTTATTAAGAGCTTCAAAGCTTCACAAAATGAAGATACATTTTCGTTATATCGAATTTCGAAAAAAATGTTTAATGTTTTATTAAAAAATTAAATATTATTGAACAGTATAAGAGCTTGTGCCCAGCAAAAGTTTGAAATCGGTTGAATAGTTCTTGAGAAAAATTATAAACAAAATAAAAATTCTATGGGAGGTACCCCTCTAGAGCAATACAAAAATTTATAGAAAGAAGACAAGTTAGGAAAAAAAAATATAGATTTTTTTATAAAATTCTAAAGTTTTGTTTTTGAGAAAAATGGAATTTTCGATTACTGGCCAAGAAATGTGTAGTCTTAAATAAATTAAAAATACATAGAATACGAATCTCACAGAAGCATCTGTTTCCAAGCTTGAACTCAATAGCACCAAGGGTTTGGCCTGTTTTTGACTTCTCTATAAGCATAATGTAACACTTGATTAAAACCTGGAGTTCAAATTTATTTACAAATGCAATACTTGCCATATAGTTCCTTAAGATTGTAAGTAAATATGACTTCGCTTGAATTAAAAAGTTTTAAAGAGGAAGCTCAATCTTCGCAACATAGAATGATTTACAGTCAACCAAATTTAGATCTTCAAGAACGAACATACCTCCTCAACCGTTTCTCCAAAACTATGATAAATGTTATATTCAAACTAACTATTGAACTATTAAATTTAAATTACATTCCGCTTCGACTAGATATACCGATCTTTTGCGACCTTTGCAATCTTAATGAGAGAGAGAAGATTTACACCACTTCATTGTAAGATGTCCTGTTTTGAAAGAGTTTCCTATAAAATATTTTGGAGCAGCTGCTATGAAATTGGCCGAAACATTGGAAGTTCTGCATGGAAAAGTAGGCTGGAAAATTTTATATAAATATATTTCAACAATTGCGCTTTAGACAACGTATCCACTAACTAACTAATTATTGTTAAAATTATAGAAGAAAAATAAAAGAGACGATTTCTTGTAACAAAAATTCAAGTATTCAAAAGATATCAGACCACTGATAGACACAAAACATAAATCTTTGAAAGACATTCTTAGATAATTTCTGAAATGTATCGTGCTAAAATCTTAGTGTTAAATTTTGAAAAGCCATTTCAAGAAAAATGCCAAAACGAATACTTAAATTTTTTTTAGTTAAAAAAATTAAAGATTTTTAAATAGTTCTGCCGAACTACACCTAAGATTTAAGAGCAAAAACAACCCTTTGATTAAGTTAAAATACGAAATCCTGAATTTGTTTAAGCTTTTTTTTATTGTTCACTTGTTTTTATCATTAAACAACAAAAATAAGTATTAATTACAATTTAAGTTTAAACCACCATAACTTTATGCTTTCATGCGATCCAAAATTATGCCCGTACCAAAAATTGTGCCATTTAATGGGAATTTTTAAATTATTTCGATCTCAAACTGTCAAAAACTTTTAACATCCAATTTTGAACACTTTTCATTGCAAATGAAACTAAAAAAAATAGGAATTTTATAACAAACAAAACTTCATCATTTTCATTATATATATGTTAAGTGTATCTAATTATCCCCCTATAGACCATTTTATGTAGTGTTAAGCTTTAAATTCATGTGGTTTTGTTTATGTCCTAAAAAGCTAAAACGCACACCTTATTGTTTTAAATAAATTACAAACAATTTACATAGTGTGCGGCTGCGACATTATCTCGAATATTAATTAAAACTTGTAAATGACTTTTGTTTAAATAAAATTTATCTAAAACTCACGTTATACTTTTTTATTTGTGTATACCTAAATTAATTTACTCTATTCAAAGCTTATATAGAGGCAGTGAATAATGTCTAACGTCTGACGACTTCCGGTTTTTGTTTTTGTTGTTTTAAAACTCGGGTTCATTTTATATAATAGCTACCTCAACGGCAATAAATCTAAATCTTTCGTGTTGCAGTGTGGGATGTATATTATCAAAAATCTAACAGTACAATTTCACACGCCTACATACATATATACACCATAACACATGCAATTTAGAAAAAAAAAAACGAATTTCACATAAAAATAATAAACTTAAAAATGCCAAGCACACAAATCAAAGGGATAATATGGGTTTTTGACATTTTTGTATAAGTGTATTCTTACATTTTGCATACCCCACCACCCTCAAAATCATCAGCATCAGTAATGCTGTATGGTCATATAATTCTAGCAATGGTGGAAATGTTTAAAAAAAAAAGTATCCCTCCCACCAAAGTTGGCTATATACGCGAGTATTAATGCCGATTAAAGCTCGCTATTACCCCAATATGCGCCAAAGGCATCAGTGTTGAAAGAACGTGAAAGGATGAATACAATAAGCATACTACGCGAAGAGGCACGTTCCACCTATTATTTTAGGATCCTGGGATATTTTTTTACATAATATTTTTTGTTTCACTCGCTGTTGTTTCTTCCTGTATATCCTTTTATATCTTTTTTTGTGTTAATGGGAAAATTAAAATGCCATTCTCATTCACTGGCAGAAATATTTATTTAAAATTATTTTTTTTCTTTCTTTTCTTAAATGTGCATATGTATGTATATTGTATATATTGTGTACAACAGTACAACTAAATCCTTTATATTTCTTTAATTATGCGAGGGATAATTTTGTAGGGTATACAAAAGTATTGGAATGAAAAATTATTTAATGAGGGGTAAGAAAATTCCTTAATCAGTTGTGGGAATTTCAAGTATAAGCAGGGTGTTTTAAAGTATAAATTCGCGCTTTTTTTACTAGCTGAACTCACAATCTTTGCTCGGGTAGACAAATTATGTAGACATTTAAAAAGGAATAGAATATATATTCGTTTATTATTATAAACTATAAAAGTTACATATAATGTTTATTATTTCAATGTAAATATTTTTATTTATTTTTATTTTTCTCGGATTACGAGTAGACATTGGCTTAAAATAGAATATTAATATATGGCAAGCAAAGTTTTTTTTTCAAGAGGAAAAACAAATGTACCATTTTGTGACAAAACAAATCGTAAAGGTCTTAACATTTGTTTAACGACCCGATGTTCATTATTTTAATCAAATATCCATCAAAACTCTCGACTGTAAATTATTATTGCGAAGTTTGCTAAGTTACTTGCTGAAGAAAAAAAAACTCTTTTTATAACAAATTATTTATAGTCCAGGAAAATTCGATATTGACTTCAAAAAAATTAGGAAAAAAACGAACACCAAATAAACTTTGGAGGGATGAAAAGTAATTTTATCTTAGGAACCTTACAAGTGTGAAGGCTGAAAATTTAAGTTATTTTAGAAACTTTTTGGAAAAACAAAGAATGTGTTTACTATTTGGCAATATAAATGTCTTCGGAGATGCCGATAAAAATCGTTTCTACTGCAGCCCTGATTTCAAACGATGGAAAGCTGAAACTTCAAAAAATCTTTTGTCGTTTTGCGGAAAAAAAATTTGATTGCCAATAAAATGGTCGTATTTTTAATGTCAGTGTCAATTTACATTAAGTTAAAATATGAAAAGAAAATTTGAAAAGAATCTCTTATTTTTAACTTCCCATAAAAAGTAATCTGTTTGATTTGTCGAATTCAAAGTTTTGACATTTCAGGGTCCCTAGATACTAAAGAAACGATTTTTAAAGTGACATACGTTCTCATGTCCGTATATCCGTACTTCTGTCTATTTTGTAAGCTCTTTTCGTTGTTCATATCCCAAGAACCAGCGGAGATATCGACTTTAAATAAAATTAGTCATTCAGATAATAATGCTGAAAGGTCTTTCAAAAAAATTGAGTGGGTGTTTTTTTACCATAAAAGAAAATAAACATTTTGGGTAACCCAAAATGTGTCCTAATGTTACTTAAACTTGTAACCTTCCCATAGGAAGTTCTTGTAATGGGTCCGATTAGTCAAATTGAAAATTTTGACATTTCTCGACGTTTCAAGGTCCCTAGAGTCAAAATAAAAGATTTTTAAAAAGATGTTTGTGCGTGAGTGTGTACGTACATTCGTACGTCCGTGCGTCCATATGTTAGCGACGTTTTTTTCATCGTCCATAGGTCGAGAACCAGAAGAGATATCAATCTCAAATAAATGTTGTCATACAGATAATAAGCCAGAAAGATGCAGAAAGTGCTCTCAACAAAATTGCGCGGGTGGTTTTTTTAACATAGCAGTTTGAAAAAAAGGTGAACATTTTGGTTAACCCTAAATGTCTTACGAACCATAAACGCTTAAGACTTGCATTAAATTTTGTATAATATATTGTAACGTGATATCAAAGAAAAATATTTTTGACAAAAATCCATTTAACGGTTATTTTAATAAATCAAACAAACTGAAAAAAAAAATTTTCATCTAAAAAATCTTACCACCAAAATATGATTTCATCTCCAAAACAATTTTGGGCAACGAAGAATAACGTTTTTGACATCTCATAAAATTTTGAGCAAAATCGAATTGACATTTTTTTTTATAAAAAATAAAAATAAAAAAGAACATTACTCAAAGTTGGTAAAAATTGAATATTGATTCAACTGTCCTTTCAAAAACTTGAAATTTAGGCATCAAACTTATTTTATCTTATAAGAAATATTGCTTTCGACAAACATTCTGAAAAATGTTAAGAAAAATAAAATAGATGGTTTTTTTTTAAATAAAAACCCAAAAAAAAAACTTGATAAAAGCTGGTTAAAATTGACTTTCGACTCAAATATCTTTTCAAAAATTGTAGATATTTAGGCTTAAAACTACTTTTATCTTTCAAAAAATATTGTTTTGAAAACTCAGTAAAATTTTGAAAAAAATCAAATTGACAGTTTTTTTTACAAAAAATTAAAACCGGAAAAAAATTAACAAAAGTTTGTAAAAAATTATTTTCGACTCAAATATCTTTTCAAAAATTTGAAATATTGGCTTTAAACTAATTTTTACTTATAAGAAATATTGCTTTCAACATTCGATAAAATTTTGAAAAAATCGATTTGACAGTTTTATTACAAAAAATAAAACTCTAAAAAAAAAAAACAATACTTAAACTCGGTAAAAATTTACTTTTGACTCAAATATCTGTTCAAAATTAAAAATATTGGCTTCAAACTTATTTTGTTTCATAGAAAATATTGTTTTCGATATTCAGTAATTTTTATATAAAAATCCAACAGTCCGTTTTTTTCATAAAAAATAAAATCTACAAAAAATAGTACACAAATTTGGTAAAAATTGATACGAGTACATAAAGACAAGCTTTTAAGCATCCCAGCCTCTTTTTCAAAATTAATTTTCGACTCAAGTATATTTTCAATAATTAAGATTATTGGCTACAACTCATGTCATCTTATGGAAAATATAGCTTTTGACATAAAAATAGTGTGCAAAATTTTTAGTCGATGTATTCGATTCTTGATTTTGATTTTCTTGATTCGTAAATAAATTAAGGTATTAAAATGGTTTGAATTTCTGCTTAATTCTCAACAAACCATTATGCATATGGTAAAAATTAGTTTTCGACTAAAAATCTCGTTAACAAAAATTGACTTGAAATCAAACTATTTCAACATATGCAAAATATTGTTAATAATTTTTAGCTATTTGTTTTTTCAAACATTCAACTGATAATTAAAAAAAAAACCAAAAACCTAAGCACCAAAAAACTGATAAGAAATGGTTTTCGACTAAAGTTTTAGGAGAACAGAGAAAAGCATTGGCTTTTATATTTGTTACAATCACATTCCAGCCTCATTTTTTAGTGAGAAGAAGACATAAGGCTTGACGATAATTTGTCCAATATTATTGATACATGGTCCAATGTAAGGTTACCAAGGGCACTAAAAAACAATAACTTAAACAATAATTAAAGCTTTTAAAGGTACTTCAAACAATTTGAAATTTTAAGAACCCCTATTTTGAGGTAAACTTTTACTTTTGACCTATATACCCGAAAACCGAAATCCCAAATATATAAAAAAAAAACGAAAATCAAAAATTCCAATTAAGAAACTTATAATTACATAATATTATTATTCAGATGTTGTTAATTTTTGGATCAAAGCAATAAATAAAATTATGCAACCATTTCCCCTCAAAATGTTATGGTTGGTTTTAAACATTGTTTCCTCAGCCTACGGTATGAAAAGACATTGTGTTTCTTTACCTTTCTTTGAAGTAAATTTTCTCAATCTTTACAAATGTAAGCAATTTTTAAGAGTTATTTATTGTTACTACTTTACTATCGGAATTTTGGGCTCTCTCGGCTTTGAAGTTTTCAGGATTCTGGGCTTTCTGAATTTCAGTTCTTTAAGGTTCTAGATTTTCCAGATTATAGGTTTTCTGAAATAAAAAATATCGAGATTTTCCAGTTGAGAAGGATTTTGTTTCAAAACCCTAGTTCTTATAATCAATGTATAAAATGGAAATTGTTCTCAAACAATTTTTTGAATAATATACTCCTCGGACGTTATCAACTAAAATATTTTAGATTTTTTTTCAAAATCTTGGCATTCTTCTTAGTCTTTGATAAAGAACATTTTTTAAATATAATAAAATAAAAATAACATTCCTGACTAAATATTTTATTATACCTTAAAAAATTGACCGTATTTTTTCAAATATGACGAAAATTCAGAAATTCAGTAGAATTATATAAGCTGTGAAGTGTAGTCTTAACTTTTTTTCAAAAAAGCCTATGGTTCACTTTCATCACCTTCTCTCACCCCTACTCTTTATTAAATTTTTAATTCAGAGAACTTTTAAGGAAGTGTTAAGTACGTTTAAATAAAGCTCTTGAACATTGTTGATCGTCGTTGGAATTTGTTTGAATTTGGGCTATTTTGATATCTTATTTTCCTGGACTGTTATGTTACCGAAAAAATATGAAAAAGGAAAAAATTCCTAGATTATGTGCGTGAACATAATTGAAATCTCATCTTCAAAATTTCAATAAACTCTTCTGTGATGAAGCGGTAAAACCACATAAATTTGGTTGGGTTAGGGAAGGGTACGACGGTACATATATCCTCTTCAAAGCTTAATAATATGAAAAAAAGGATAATATAATTTTTTATTTCAATCCACTTCCAAACCCTAATATTTCAAAGGAAACAAAAATGACAAGGGTTAACCATCATCAGTTTTTGATTCTCGCTTATGGACCCTTCAATTCATTGCAGATCAAAAAATCGATTAAAGAAGAACTAGCCTAGGGGCATATAATAAAGTTACAATATCTGAGTCCCCATAGCTTTGGTGTTATTTGGAAAATGCAAATAAAAAAAAAAAAAACAGAGAAAAACGTTTTAATCGGCTTATGGTTGTACAAACTATACCAAAGTACAACGTCGAGGGTCAAGTGCTTAAGCTTAAAACGTTCCCTTTTTTTGTTTGTATTTTTAATTCTGTTACACAATATGTAGGTAAAGTATCATCCTCAGTAGTAACCACTAAAGTCTATCAACGAAAGAGATACAAATGAAATGGTTTAATATTTAGGTCAAGCAGAACCAGTAAAAAAACAGTAAGTTTCTGTGAAAAAAGAAAAGTATTTTTGAAATATCCATGAAGAAATAAAAAGATGTGAACAAAATCAGTTTCAAAAACTTCTGACAGCAGGAAATCATAAGGTAGGAGCCAGTGGGGTGGACATGGAAGTGTATAGCATATCCGTTTGTCGGGCACCTTTTCAAATGAGTTTTTATTTTTATTTTTTTTTTTTGGAAAAAGACACGAGACGATATTATGTTTGAGTGTTTCCGTTTTTTTTTTGGTATTTGAAAACACCAACATTCTATCGGAGGACACTTTAATTCTCGTATCCTGACTCAGGTTTGGTTTTGTATAGGGTATAAAGATTGAAACTCTATTGGAAAAACTCTGCAGGACGTCGCTCGTCGACATCTACCAGGAGAGAGGTGATTCTATCCTCAACACACTTTACCCTTTCTCCTCTCACCATATACATCCCTTCTAACCCTCTCTTGAATCATAATGGTGCTCTGAGGAAAATTTGATTTGTCACAATTATGTTCATAGAGTGCACTCTTGGCACTTTGATCTGATTTCTTCCCAAAAGAGGAAAATATGAAAATAGTTTTTTTTTGTTCTTCCTTCATTTTGGATGTGTTGAGTTGATAGTGTATAGTGTAGAAAGAGTGTTTTTTAAAGGCTTGAAAAGTTTGAAATAATGTATAGAAGCTACGTACGTTCATGACTACACATGAACATATGTATGTATAGGTAATAGATTAGAATTCAAAATAAGTGATTTTTATTAGATTTTAAAAGTTTTGAAACAAATAGACTATAATTCAATTCCAACATCAGGATGAGTGTTTGATTTTTGGTTTTATTTTGATATCTCTGATATATTTTTTAGCAAAACCAGATAAATATAAAAATGAATCATTGGGTTGACGTTATTTGGTCTTAAAGTTATAAAGATGATAAAAGAATTTTGTATTTTTGATATTTGGAAAAATACAGAGAAATCAACAAATTGGGCGTTATTTTATGAAAGCCTTTTATGGTTTTTATATCAGAGACACTTTTTCATGACAATGTGCTTCTTTGCAAGAGGCAGTTCTACTGAAAACCCAGGTATTGATTAAGTCTAGAATACTGGTTTGACAGTTCTAAGCACTAACTATTCCGTCACGGAAAAACAAATTAAATATTAATTTGTACTGAGACAAGAAAATTTGTGCCGTTAATTCCTCGAATGTTTCCCCAGATTAATAAGATCTTAAGGGAGAATGAACAGAACGACCTTCCTTGTCTTAAGCTTCAGAGAACGAAAAAGAACAGAGACGTAGGAACAGATCCTGAAGAATAAATCTTGGACGATGATTTTTTGTTCTCGAAGATCTGCAGGAGAAGCAGAGTCGTTGGGGGCTTTTTTCAGCAAGTGTACAAGGTGAATGCTAGCATTCGCCCAAATCACAACCTGGAGAACAGAGATTGATTCTGATATTCAGTGGAACAAATATTAAAAAAAAAGAGGCTGGGATGCGACCCACACTGATAACTTCACATCCCGTCTGTCGATTTGTCTAGCTTAAAATTTTGTCTATATGTACTCGTATCAATTTTTACCAAATTTGCGTACTATTTTTTGTAGATTTTATTTTTTATGAAAAAAATGGACAGTTGGATTTTTATATAAAAATAACTGAATATTGAAAACAATATTTTCTGTGAAATAAAATAAGTTTGAAGCCAATATTTTTAATTTTTGAAAAGCTATTTGAGCCGAAAGTAAATTTTTACCAAGTTTTAGTATTGTTCTTTTTTAGTTTTATTTTTTGTAAAAAAACTGTTAATTCGATTTTTCTAAAAATTTGTCCTAATTTTGAAAACAATATTTCTTATAAGAAAAAATTAGTAAGAAGCTATTACATATGTCAAAGTTTTTAAAAAATATTTGAATCGAAAATCAATTTTTACAAACTTTTGTTAATTTTTTTTTCGGTTTTAACTTTTTGTAAAAAACTGTCGATTCGATTCTTTTCAAAATTTTACTGAATGTTGAGAACAAGATTTGTTGAAAGGTAAAAGTAAATTAAAGCCAATATCTCAAAGTTTTGAAAAGATATTTGAGTTGAAAATCAATTTTTACCAACTTTTATACATTTTTTTTTAGGTTTTTATTTTTTGTAAAAAAAACTGTCAATTCGATTTTTCTCAAAATTTTATTGAATATTGAAAACAATATTTCTTATGAGATTAAATAAGCTTGAAGCCTAAATTTCAAGTTTTTGAAAAGATATTTGAATCTATATTTAATTTTTACGAACTTTGAGTAATGTTTTTTTTAGATTTTTATTTTTTATAAAAAAAAACTGTCAATTCGATTTTTCTTAAAATTTTATCAGATTTTAAAAACATTATTCTCCGATGTTCAAAATTATTTTGGAGATGAAATCATATTTCAGTCGTTAAATTTTGGAGGTAACAAATTTTTTTTTTCAGTTTTTTTGATTTAGAAAAAAAACCGTCAGATAGATTTTCTTCAAAAAATATACTTCTTTGAGATTACTTTACAGTTTATTATATCAAATTTAATCCAAGTCTCTAGCGTTTTTGGTTCGTAAGATATTTAGGGTTAACCAAAATTTTCAATATTTTTTTAAACTGCTATGGTAAAAAAACCACCCACGCAATTTTCTTGAGAGCCCTTTCTGCATCTTTCTGTCTTATTATCTGTATAACAAAATTTATTTGAAGTCGATATCTCTTCTGGTTCTTGAGCTATGGACGACGAAAAAAACGTCGCGAACGTACGGACGTACGGACGTACAGACGTACGGACGTACGAACGTACGTACACACGCACGCACAGACATCTTTCTAAAAATCCTTTATTTCGACTCTAGGGACCTTGAAACGTCGAGAAATGTCAAAATTTTAAATTTGACAAATCGGACCCATTACAATAACTTCCTATGGGAAGTTAATATATGAAATGCGGGTTAGTGTGTACGGCAATTTTTTATTATTGGAGTCTTACATTTGAGCCTAGTTCACTATTTAAGCCTGTTTGCTACTATCATAATATTGGAACAGTTAGGCAATTTAGGCTGCCATATCTTTTATATACCTCAGTTTCTAAGTCTGCATCTGCATTTTCCCCATGGCTGATAAACGTTTAAGTTGTTCTTCTTAACGTGATTTATTTAAAAAAAAAAGTAAGTAGAAAACAATTTATCTTCAAAAACTTTGTCAATCAAATTGTTGAAACAAAATTACTTCTCAATGTCCTTCACAAAATATTTGCAATTATACCCTTATCACGAAAAATATTACATATTGTTACTTACACCTGAGAAAGAAAAACGAAAATTGAAACAAACTTTAAAAACAATTTCTGTATCCAATGTTAAATTTTAAAATTGACTTTTAAAATAATAATTAAATTGCCCTTAAAAGGTAAAAATAAAATCACAAAACAATTTTTCTCGTAAAACAATATTAAACAAAAATTCAAGGTCATTGAATTATGTTTCTTTTAATTTAAAAGTTTTTATTTAGCCCAATCATTTTGTTTTACATTTTATTTAAGTGTTACAACCTTTAACAAAAATTACTGAAAATAAATAAAATAACTCCATAGCGGCAGCCGCCACCCGTCGCATTATTTACAAGAAAAAGGAAGCCTTATCTCCTAATGGTGTCTTAAGGCATTTTTTCATCTGCCGCTTTTTTTACTTAATTTTTTAAAAGCAACCATTTTTAATATTCCGCCACGACAAATATTTTCATCTTAAAAAATAAAATTATGTGTGTATTTTTTTTTAACTTAAAGAAAAAATTTTAAGTGAAATAATTCTTTTTCACTTAACACTAACACACACACAAAAACTGATTTTAAGGGCATGACAATATCGTCCCCCAAAATACACCCATTCACACTTAGATTAATGAAGGTACTTTTGGTAGAGGAGGGCTGAAATTTATATAAGAAACATCATTAACTAGTAAGTATCTATAGACAAAAAAAAACTGTTGGAACAACAGTATCTTACCTTACCTAACCTTCCAAACATACTTATAAGTTGCTGGACAAGTATAACCGCTGTTTCTTGCGTGCGATTAAGTTCATTTTTTTTTCTTTCAAGAAACTTAAGCAATATTATAGTGGTTGCCTATGGGGGTTGCAGCCTTGTTGCTTATAGGTGAGGTTAAGTAATGTGGATGGGGTGGGGATTCTTGGTGATAATGTTGGCATGTACACACTTTTTATTTAATTTTTTTTTCAAGACACACTCCCGCTCCCCGAGAAAAAAAAAATGAAGAAAGGCGAACGCACTAAGAGGACGAAGACAACGTAGACATTTTTCTTAGAAAGTTTGTCATTTCGTCATTGCCATTCATTTACGCTAATATGTACTTCGTGCTTGACCGACTATAAGTAGGCAGCAAGTAAAACACGTCAAGAAAAAACTACAGACAAAAATAAATTCTTATGTGTACAAACAACAAGGACTCATGTTTATTCTTTGAACAGAAAAAAAAAAGAATTTTATAACATCAGCAGAAAATTTAGCGAGGGTGAAAAAAATTGTCAACTAACTATAAGTAGTCACATACACAAAATGTGTCACCGAAGTTTAACAACTAAAAAGAAAATCAACACAGATACAAGGAATACTTCATGACGATCCGTAATAAATTTCAATTCGAAGTTTTTTAATCATTCAAATTTCCTAAATTAAAAAGAGGCTGGGATGAGACCCACACTGATAACTTCCCATCCCGTCCGTCAATTTGTCTTGCTCAAAAGTTTGTCTATATGTATTTTTACCAAATTTGCGCACTATTTTTTGTAGATTTAATTTTTTATGAAAAAAACCAACTGTTGGATTTTTATATAAATATTACTGAATATTGAAAACAATATTTTCTGTGAAATAAAATAAGTTTGAAGCCAATATTTTTAATTTTTGAAAAGCTATTTAAGCCGAAAGTAAATTTTTACCAAGTTTTAGTATTGTTTTTTTTTAGAGTTTCATTTTTTGTAAAAACCTATCAATTCGAATTTTTTAAAAAATTTACCAAATGTTGAAAACAATATTTCTTATAAGATAAAATTAGTTTTAAGCCAATATTTAAAATTTTTGAAGAGATATTGGAGTGGAAAATCAATTTTTACCAACTTTTATACATTTTTTTCAGGTTTTTATTTTTTTGTAAAAAAAACTGTCAATTCGATTTTTCTCAAAATTTGTCCTAATGTTGAAAACAATATTTCTTATAAGAAAAAATTAGTTATAACCTATTATCTCAAAGTTTAAAAAAGATATTTGAGTCGAAAATCATTTTTTACGAACTTTTGTTAATTTTTTTTCGGTTTTTATTTTTTTGTACAAAAACTGTCAAATTGATTTTTTTTCAAACTTTAACTGAATGTTGACAACAAGATGTTTTAAAAGATAAAAGGAAATTAAAGCCAATATCTCAAAGTTTTGAAAAGATATTTGAGTCGAAAATCAATTTTTACCAACTTTTATACATTTTTTTTTAGGTTTTTATTTTTTGTAAAAAAAACTGTCAAATTGATTTTTCTCAAAATTTTATCAGATGTCAAAAACATTATTCTTCGTTGCACAAAATTGTTTTAGAGATGAAATCATATTTCAGTCGTAAAATTTTGTAAGTGACAAATTTTTTTTTCAGTTTTATTGATTTATAAAAAAAACCGTTTTATTGATTTTTTTCAAAAAATATACCTAATTGGTATTACGTTACAACATATTATATAAAATTGAATTCAAGTCTCTAGCGTTTTTGATTCGTAAGATATTTAAGGTTAACCAAAATTTTCACCTTTTTTTTAAACTGCTATGGTAAAAAAACCACCCACGCAATTTTCTTGAGAGCCCTTGCTGCATCTTTTTGCCTTATTATCTGTATAACAAAATTTATTTGAAGTCGATATCTCTTCTGGTTCTTGAGCTATGGACGACGAAAAAAACGTCGCGAACGTACGGACGTACGGATGTACGTACATTCGTACGCACAGACATCTTTCTAAAAATCTTTTATTTCGGGTCTAGGGACCTTGAAACGTAGAGAAATGTCAAAATTTTTAATTTTACAAATTGGTACCATTACAATAACTTCCTATGGGAAGTTAATACAAAATTTCAACTTTCAAATTTTAATACAAAAGCAGATATGGAAATCAAAATTAATTAAGTATTATGCAAACTATTATTGTTGACTTTTACATAATTTTCAATATCCCGATGTTAAGGCAGCTGTGACTTTTGAAACTGTTGCTTTTCGGCACTTGGCTAGTAAAATCTTCCCAATTGATTTAAACGATACAAGCTTTGAATGTAAAGTGCACTAACTTGCGCCTTAATGCAAACACTCTTATTCCAAAAATTAACTTATCACATTCTTAAACGTTAAAATAAATATAAAATATATATAAAAAACTTTGCTTTATAAAAAAAAAAATTTGAAAATCTTTAGATCGTTTTTTTTAAATTAAATTTTTCAACTTTACTATAAAAATATTTTAAGTTTTTTTCAAGAACCTATTAATGTGCGTTTTAACTTTGATTTTCGAACAGAAATGATGACCAATTTTCTAGATATCGCATTTCAAAAAATGGAAATATTTTTCTTAAATCTTTTTTCTTTTCACCCTCCTTTAATTCCTCTTAAAACATACTGCTTTTTGAAACCACAAAATGAAACTCTTTATTATTTTTGAATATTTATTGCTTATTTTGCACTAATGAATAATTTAAAAACTATATTAAAAATTCTCTACTTCTAATGTAGATTGTTAATTATTTTATGTTTTAAATAATTTGTCCTTTAATTTGTATGAAGCTTCGAAAATCAATGATATCGCAAAATTCTTTATTCAAGTTAAGTATTTTGAAAGAATTTTTTTATATTTCGAATAATAACCAGTCTAATGTAAAAATGTATTTTACACTTCTTTCATCATCCAAAAAAATCACTTCAAGTATAATAAATTTTACAAAATTCCTTTTATTGCAAATACATTTGAATTATTTCCATCATAGTTGTTAATTATACGTTATTTGGTGTTAGTAGCAATTTTAACTTTTAACTGCTTATCTTTTGTGTTATATACATTCTCTCAGAATTGTATTAAATATAAAAAATAATTTTGTTTAAATACAAAAATTTAAACGAAATCTAATATCTTTTTTTGTAAAGGATTATTGCTATGAGTGGCAAGTAGTGCAATCGTAAATAAAAAAATACTCTTTCTTTCATAAAACGTTCATAAAAAAGTGAAGGGACTTTTATTAAAAACTATAAAAGCGATAATAAAAGTGCGTATACGCCCTGTTTACCATTCATGTTGTTACGATTGGACAGAGATTAAAACATAAGAACATTTTATCTTTAAAAGTATCATCTTGATTTAATTGAATCATTTATTAAAACTGCACCGGTTCGTCTTGACCCAGTTGAACAATTTTTACAATTTTTTTTAAACTAGTACTTTTTAGTGATTTTAATTTAGTTACATAAACAAATTATAAGTTTGGAGATTATACCATTAAGGCCAGTAAGTCAAAAATAAAATGCCTTATTGTATAATTTGATTACAATCTTTTTAAGTAGTTCCCTTAAAAAAAAGCAAATTTATTTCAAGCAATTCAGATTTGAAAAGACATTAATTTTATGAATAGCTTTTATTTATGTAACTTCCTTCGGCGTCTTATTCAATTTAAGCATTTTTTATGCAATTTTTTCCTGACTTCCTATCAATCATAGGAAGCTATTTTTTGTTGTTTTTTTTCAGTTTTTAACAAGAACATATAAAATGCAAATAAAATGCTGACGACAATCTTGTTAACAAGAAAAAAATTGTTGTCGTGTATAAACGCCTTTTCAACCTTTTGCCGCATCCTAAATGGAAATCCTTCTTAAAATTTACCCTAATTTATCTTGAATAAAGATTTTTGATCATCAATTATATTACACAATAAACATTATTGTGTATAACGAGTAAAAGGAAGAGTGTCGTATATAATGTAAAGGTACTTATGTATTATAATGTATATGTATATTTTATATAATGTACATAATAGAAGCTATCAAAAGCATAACATTCTGATTGTTGTTTGAATCCTTGAGTGTATACAAAATATACATTTAATATCGATAAATTGTTTACTTATTGCCTTCAAGATGATGGTTCGTCGTCGTTAAAAATGATGACGATGACTATGATTATGATGATGAGCAAACGACAAAGTTGAATAATGATTTTAACATTGCTTCAATTTATTCAGAATGTACGATTTTGACATTATGTCTTTAAGGATATGTTTACGATTATATTTTGAACAAACAATATCTAAGAAAAAAAAATCAATAATGTAACACTTTGTTGCATTAATTTGAATTGGGGGATGAAGTACTAGGGCAAAAATTTGTTGATATACAAAGAAAATATAAAAAAATTGATATAAAAGTTTATGGAAGTTAATGTGACACACAAATAGAAATAACAAAACAAAAATATAAACAATAAACAGAAAACTGTTTGTTTGGAGTCTCTAAATTATTAGTTGGGACTTTTTACTTATGAGCTCATTTTCATTTGTCTTCTCATACATCAATTTATAATATCTTAGAGTTAGATACAAAGTTATGGCTTACAACTGACTTATTGGTCTCAATCAGGGGCTTTTAGGTTATCTACTTACAATTTTCCACAATCAATGTCACACAAAATTCCATAAATCCTAAGATCAAAACAATGAACAAATTATGGTTAAATTTTGTTATTTTTTTCCATCTTCTGTACTTAATTCGGTTTTAATAACTTTTAGAGAATTTTCAAAAAGTTGCAACTTTGAAAAATTCAAGATTTCTCTAGTTTTAATAGAGCCGTGAAACAAAGCACTATAAAAAAGAGGCTGGGATGCGACCCACACTGATAAATTCCCATCCCTTCTGTCGATTTGCTTGCTTAAAAGTTTGTCTCTATGTACTTGTATCAATTTTTACCAAATTTGCGTAATATTTTTTGTAGATTTTATTTTTTATGAAAAAAAACGGACTGTTGGATTTCTAAATAAAAATTACTGAATATCGAAAACAAATTCTGTGAAATAAATAAGTTTGAAGCTAATATTTTTAATTTTTGAAAAGCTATTTGAGTCGAAAGTAAATTTTTACCAAGTTTTAGTATTGTTTTTTTTAGAGTTTTATTTTTTGTAAAAAAACTGTCAATTCGATTTTTTTAAAAAAGTTATCGAATGTTGAAAACAATATTTCTTATAAGATAAAAATTAGTTTGAAGAAAATATTTCAAATTTTTGAAAAGATATTTGAGTCGAAAATCAATTTTTACCAACTTTTGTTAAATTTTATTTAGGTTTTTAATTTTTTGTACAAAAACTGTCAATTCGTTTTTGTTTAACTATACTGAATGTTAACAACAATATTTTTTGAAAGATAAAAGTAGTTTAAAAGATATTTGAGTCAAAAATCAATTTTACCAACTTTTATACATTTTTTTAGGTTTTTATTTTTTGTAAAAAAACTGTCAATTCGATTTTTCTCAAAATGTGTCCAAATGTTGAAAACAATATTTCTTATAAACAAAAATTATTTAAAAGCGTTTATTTAAAATTTTTGAAAAGATATTTTTTTACCAACTTTTGTTAATTTTTTTTCGGTTTTTAATTTTTTGTAAAAAATTTGTCAATTCGATTTTTTTCAAAATTTTATTGAATATTGACAAAAATATTTTTCAAAAGATAAAAGTAAATTAAAGCCAATATCTCAAAATTTTGAAAAGATTTTTGAGTCGAAAATCAGTTTTTACCAACTTTTATTAATTTTTTGTTTAGGTTTTTATTTTTTTGTAAAAAAAACTGTCAATTCGATTTTTCTCAACTTTTTTCAGAATGTTGAAAACAATATTTCTTATAAGATAAAATAAGTTTAAAGCCTTAATTTCATGTTTTTGAAAAGATATTTGAATCGATATTCAATTTTTACAAACTTTGAATAATGTTATTTTTAGATATTTATTTTTTATGAAAAAAAAAACTGTCAACATTTTATCGGACGTCAAAAACATTATTTTTCCTTGCACAAAATTGTTTTGGAGATGAAATCATATTCTAGTCGTAAAATTTTGGAGGTGACAAATTTTTTTTTTGATTTATAAAAAACAAAAAATATTACGTTACAATATATTATATAAAATTTAATTCAAGTCTTTAGCGTTTTTGGTTCTTAAGATATTTAGGGTAAAACAATTTTTTTTACCTTTACTTCAAACTGCTACGTTAAAAAAAACCACCCACGCAATTTTGTTGAGAGCCCTTTCTGCATTTTGTTTGCCTTATTATCTAAATAACAAAATTTATTTGAAATCGATATCTCTTCTAGTTCTTGAGCTATGCATGACGAAAAAAAAGTCGCTAACGTACGGACGTACGAACGTACGAACGTACGTACACTTGAACGCAAGAAATGTTAAAAATTTTTATTTGACAAATCGGACCCATTACAGGAACTTACTATGGGAAGTTATTAAGACAAACTTTAAAAAATTGGCCTAGCTGCACTTTACAAGAGTGAAATATGACCAATTTTTAAAAGTCCTTCATACTGCGTGTTGTCAAAAGAAAAAAAGGGCAAAATATTTTGAGGTTGGCAAAGTTAATTTTACTATTATCACAAAACACATTGTTGAAAGTGAAGTAAGACCAATTGGTTTATCTTAGCGTCTTGGTCTTATTGGACTAAAAGAAATTGAAGTGTAACAAAACTAAATTCAAAGTAACTTTGCATTCATTAAACCTCGAATCCACCTCAAAAATGGGTGTGGGGGGTGTAGTATGCCCCTTTACAAACCTTACCGAAAAGTAAGTTGGCCTCTCTGAAAATAATTTTACCTTATTTCACTTTATCAAAGTACAATAAGACAAAGTCAAAATGCAATAATGACAATTTTTGAAAGTTGGTCTTTTCTCACGGTACCCATGATATTAAGGCCAATTCTTGAAAGTGGGCTTTACTTTGCCAATTTCACTGCACCTTGTCATGTATTGATTCTTATTTATTAAATCAAAGGCTGTTATTTGTTTCCTTGAAAAAAAAACTTAAACGTCAAAAATAGACTTAAAAGTTTTATCTTTTAACACTTTTTAAAATTTCCGATACATTTTCAATCATGTGAGTTCTTTTTCTAGTGTATAGAAAATAATATCCTATACACACACAAATTATGGTGTTAACCCAGTTTGCAATCACAATTTAAAAAAAAATATGTTTATTTCCCACTAAAAATAGATCCAAGTACTTTTCTCGACCTATCAATTAACCCAACCCCCTTTTCCTAATCATAAACACACTAATCATTCACAATTTTCGAATTTTCATTCTCCATTCATTTAATATTTAAATTATATTTGTACGTGCTTAATCCATTACAAAATTTCACAATTTGATTCTTATTTTACCAAATTTCCATTCGATACACAAAATAATAATATTCAACACCAAATTATATAGTATCGAAAAATATTATAAGAAGAAATCGAAAACCCTTGTATTAACATAAATTATTACGAAAATGGGCGGAAAATCAAGTTGAATGTAATTTATGTGTATATTTTTGCCAAAACCGTTTTTTTTTGGTATGGTTTAGTTATAATAATATACATATCCAATATCCCAGCTATCTTGTGACAATATTTCCTTATAAAATCTAATATATTATTACCTATTATATTTTTATACAAAGTCAAGTCATATCACTATACTACACTTATACACATAAAAGCGGGCCGAAAGAGCCTTATAGAATTCTCGCAACAAAAGAAAATTTCATACTTCAACATACAATTTAATGAATATTTTTGGAATTACACGACTGTGCTTCAAAATTTTTTAATATTTGTTGAATTGGGTATATAATGTTAAGACATTTATTTTTGGACTTTTGGGTTTAGGTCTGATGGGTTTGTTTACCTTTGGTTAGTCAACCAGGTCTTTTCTGTCAATAAGTGATACAAATTTGACATGAAAAATCAGTATACAACGTTAATTGTAAGACCCTAGATTTAAATTTTTGTTTTTTTCTTTGATACAATTTAAAATTATTGCTCAGTTACCAGGGAGAAATATTTGACTTTAGGTTTCCGTAATATTATTTGATTGATCTTTAAAATTAATTGAGGTGCATGCTGGTTTCAAAATTGTAAATTCACTTCCATAAAATAACCTTAAGTCACTAGATTTCCTGGATTAATCCATCGAAATTATAGAGCATAGATTGCTGTACCAAGGGTTATAAAAATGACTTAAAACATTTGCCATTTTAAAAAACAATCCACCTTCCGCCTTAGAATTTGCATTGAATTATTAAAAAGTCTATAATATAATTTTTTTCACAGCATTGTTGATATATTGAAAAAAAATCTTCATAAATGTGCCTCCACTACACATATTATGTTTTTGTAGATCCCCAAAGGGGTATAAACAAGTCTAAGGTGTATAATATACCTCCTTTGTGGTCTCACCTTCATCGTCCTTTATCGCATATCCAAATATGTGAATCGTGACTTAAATGTACAAAATTCTATCAAAAAAAAATTGCCAAAAACGTAAAAATGCCCTCAAAAGATGAAGATTATAATAATGCTCAAGCCAACAAGGATATTTTAACTTTGATTGATGAAGGTTGTGGTATACGAGGTGGAAGATAGGTCTACAAAGATGTTGTTGTTGTTATCGTCGTAGTCTACGTTGTCCTCGACGACACCACGGCGCCGCGCAGTGGCGTGGATTTTATATACAAGAAAACGAAAATAAGCTACAAACAAAATTACCTCTAATATATTTGTGTATTTTGTGACAAAATTGGAAAAAAACGAAGTGAAGAAATAAGTAAAATATACCGGGCTTGTTGTACAGGTATAGATATTTCTACCTTTATCTGCCTATTCATTGGAAATAAGGAGACAGGATATTATATGTTTGTATGTAAAAATAAAAATATGAGTTTTATGAGGTCTTTATAATATTCATATTTGGATATTAAGGTAAACAAAAATCAAATATTAAGTGATAACGTGTCTCTAGGATACGCATGGAGTGCCAAATATAGAAACAAAAGTATATTTTAATTAGCAAAAATTATTAAATTCAAGACTAAAACAAAACATACTTTTTTATATTTTGCGTGCACTCAAGGATATATATTTACACTTAGGTGATGGGAAATATTGAGCCTAGTAAGGAATTTCACATTTGTGTAGTGTGGCTTAAAAAGAATATCTGTATTCCCAAGAGTAAACTGGCTACTTTGTTTGATAGATTATTAATTGTTCATGAGAATAGCAACAAAATAACGAAAAATTTCGGCAGTAAATATAAAAACTGTACTCAAATTGCAGATGAAAAGGTTTTATTGCGAGATTGACGTCTTTCGTTGTCACTGAATGTGGAAACTCTACTAAAATCTAAATGGAAGAGAAGTCGAAAAAAAATTGTCCGCCTGTCTGTTTTTACACCTACAGCTAAACCCATTTTTCAAATTTTCTTAAATTTTTTTCTTAACTTGACTTCTTTGCATAGAAAAAAATGTTTTGTATTGTTCAAAAAGGGTATCTCCATAGAACCGTTATTTTGTTTTTAAGTTTCTTCAGGAACTATAGTCCCGATTTCAATCATATTTTCTTTGCAAAACTTCATATACTGTCTTCATAATATTTGAAGATCAATATTTTGATTGTTTTTAATTTCTACTCTTAAAAAAAAAAATACAGTTTAATACCTCGACCTCGAAAATAGGATATGATTTTTTACGAAGAGAGTAAATTCTTAATTACTTACTTACTTAACTAAGGTGTCGCTACAGTCCTGTGTGAACCCAGCAAACATCTCTATCTAAGCTCGGTCCCTAGCTAGATATCTCCAGTTTCGCACTCCAAGTTGGTCGAGGTCACTTTCCACTTGTGGGCGCCACCTGATCCGCGGTTCTCCTCTACTGCGATGTCCTGTGGGTGTGAATTCGAAGACTTTCCGGGCCAGAGCATTGGTTTCTCCAATCGACTTCGATGCATACGGGAACGTAGATCACACGAAGAACTTTTCTCTCGAACCGACCCAAGGTGCTTTCATCCGCTTTTGTCATAGTCTATGCTTCTGCACCGTATAGCAGGACGGGGATGATGAGGGTCTTATATAGCGACACTTTCGTCCTTCGAGAGAGTACTTCACCACTCAATTGCTTTCTTAGTCCAAAGAAACAGCGGTTATCAAGAGTTATTCTACGTTTGATCTCAGTGCTGGTGTTGTTTTCTGCGTTTACAGCGGAGCCTAGGTAGACGAAGTCCTTGACTAACTCAAAGTTACTTCTGTCGATTGTGACGTTTTGACCAAGACATCGGTGTAGTATGTCCTTTCTTGACGACATCATTTACTTTGTTTTGCCCTCATTAACAGTTAAACCCATTTTCGTCCTATGCTTCAATACTCACAAAAGCTCCATTGACATTACGTTGAGTTCTTCCGATTATGTTAATGTCATCAGCATATGCTAGTTAATTGGATAGATTTTAGAAAGTGCCTCTAGTGTTGGCGTGTTAGCTCTGCACTATTCTTTAAAGCACAGCGCATCACCTTGTCTAAAACCTTTTTTGACATCGAAATATTCTTTAAAGTTGTTTCCAACCTTTATGGAGCATCGTAAATTCTCCATTGTCATCCTGCACAAACGGATGAGTTTGGCAGGGATTCCAAAACTAAACACGGCTTTATACAGCTCGTCCCTGTAGATGCTCTCATTCACGGCCTTAAAATCAATGAAAAGATGGTGGGTGTAGATTTGGTGTTCTTGATCTGCTTAAAGGATCTGCCGTTATGTGAATATTTGATCGACTGTGGACTTTCCTGGTCTATAACCACACTGATAAGGACCTATCAGGTTTCTGACGATGGGCTTAAGGCGTTCACATATTACGGCAGAGAAGATTATATAGGCGATGTTAAGTAGACTGATTCCTCTATAGTTGGTGTAGTTTAGAGGGTCTCCTTTTTTCAGGATCGGTCAAACAATACTGAGGTTCTATTCAAATTTACAAAGCTTGAATATAAATCGCATATATGGGCAGGTGGCCCTAAAATAGGCGATAGAACTATAATAGAAACATTTACATCGCTAGAACACCGCCTCAATGTTTCATGCCTTTCGTTGTTTTATCGATATTTTTACAAACAATGTTCTGTTGAACTAGCTAGTTGCATTCCACCCCTTAAACGATTCAGCCGTAATATTCACACTTCCAGGAATTCTCATCAGTTTACCCTTGAGCTCAATTTCGGGCGTACTGTCAAGTATAGAGATTCTTTCTTAAATCGCACATCGAGAATGTGGAATTCTTTGGCCAGCTCTGTTTTTCCCTCCCATTTTGATGTTCAGAACTTTAAGACCAATGTGCACCGGTATCTCCTTATAAATCCTTCCCTATTTTCCTAATGCTCGCACTGTGTTTAAATATAAACATAAAAAGTGTACTAATAACACCTTGAGTGCCTGTAAATTATAAAAAAAAAGATGTTTGAGTCCATAATCAATTTTTAATTAACCAAAGCATTCACTTTTTTTTTTTAAATTTGTTGTGTTTAAAAAACCAACTATTCAATTTTGTAAAAGCCCTTTCTACAGTTTTTTGTATTTTTATCTGTATAACAAAATGTTTTTGAAGCCAATATCTTAGATAATATCTTAGGTCCTTCAGATATAGACGACAAAAATATCTTCCAAGGTACGGACTTACTTACACACGCACGCACAGACGTCTCTCTAAAAATGAAATGTCAAAGTTTTTAATTGGACAAAGCAAACCGACTACAATAACTTAATATGGGAAGTCAAAACTAAGTTTGCACTTTGCAGGTTCATTTTTAAATCTTAAAATAAAGGAAATTTTTTTAAATAGAATCCTTGGAGCAAGTTCCTGTGACCTATTCGTTCATTTTATTTATTTTGAATAAATATTTGAGATCTAACAGTCAATTTCATTGGATGTTTCAATGATTTGGCATTGCGTTTAGTATTGTCTTATGTTAAAATGCGACAATTTTACTGACAAAGCATGGCAGTTTAAAACACTCCAATATTGAGCTTAATATAAATGTTCTCTTCAATCGAGTGTTAGTTTTAACACAAGCTTTTCTGTTAAGCTTTATACCATATTCATGAAACTTCAAATTTTAATGTATTCTTATAAATTATTTCCCTAACTCTGATGAATATTGAGAATTTAAAAATCTGTTCATAACAAAATGTTGATGGGTTTGCTATTATATCATACAGGTTCATCATCAGAAAATCATGAGCGTATTATTGAAATCTACGGTTATTAACTTCCCATAGGAAGTTATTGTAATGGGTCCGATTTGTCAAATTGAAAATTTTGACATTTCTCGACGTTTCAAGGTCCCTAGAGTCGAAATAAAAGATTTTTAGAAAGATGTCTGTGCGTGCGTGTGTACGTACGTTTGTACGTCCGTACGTCCGTACGTCCGTATGTCCGTACGTCCGTACGTTCGCGACGTTTTTTTCGTCGTCCATAGCTCAAGAACCAGAAGAGATATCAACTTCAAATAAATTTTGTTATACAGATAATAAGGCAGAAAGATGCAGAAAGGGCTCTCAAGAAAATTGCGTAGGTGGTTTTTTCACTATAGCAGGTTGAAAAAAAGGTGAAAATTTTAGTTAACCCTAAATATCTTACGAACCAAAAACGCTAGAGACTTGAATTAAATTTTATAAAATATATTGTAACGTGATACCAAACAGATATATTTTTTGAAAAAAATAAATATAACGGTTTTTTTTATAAATCAATAAAACTGAAAAAAAAAATTTGTCACCTCCAAAATTTTACGACTGAAATATGATTTCATCTCTAAAACAATTTTGTGCAACGAAGAATAATGTTTTTGACATCTGATAAAAGTTTGACAAAAATTGAATTGACAGTTTTTATTACAAAAAATAAAAACCTAAAAAAAAATGTATAAAAGTTGGTAAAAATTGATTTTCGACTCAAATATCTTTTCCAAATTTTGAGATATTGGCTTTAATTTACTTTTATATTTCAAAACATCTTGTTGTCAACATTCAGTTAAAGTTTAAAAAAAATCGGTTAGACAGTTTTTGTACAAAAAATTAAAAACCGAAAAAAAAATTAACAAAAGTTCGTAAAAAATGATTTTCGACTCAAATATCTTTTAAAAACTTTGAGATAATAGATTCTAACTAATTTTTTCTTATAAGAAATATTGTTTTCAACATTAGGACAAATTTTGAGAAAAATCGAATTGACAGTTTTTTTACAAAAAATAAAACTCTAAAAAAAACAATACCTACTAAAACTTGGTAAAAATTTACTTTCGGCTCAAATAGATTTTCAAAAATTAAATATATTTGCATCAAACTTATCTTATTTCACAGAAAATATTGTTTTCAATATTCAGTTATTTTTATATAAAAATCCAACAGTCCGTTTTTTTTCATAAAAAATAAAATCTACAAAAAATAGAGCGCAAATTTGGTAAAAATACATATAGACAAACTTTTAAGCAAGACAAATCGACAGACAGGATGGGAAGTTATCAGTGTGGGTCGCATCCCAGCCTCTTTTTTAGATTTTGTATTTTTAATTCCTTTTAACAATAAAACTGATCGCTTTGCAATGCTTAAATAACATAGGAGTTATATATTATCGCTATTGTTTGAAATTCTATCGATACCATAATATTTGTGTCCTTAAAGGATAAAAGGGATTTTTTTTCCAACAAAATATAAACAACACAGACAAATAAGAAATATGAAAAACAAAAGAAGAAAAAAAATATAAATAAATAAAGTTTTTCAGGAAATAACAGCGATGAAATGGAAAACTCCATCAGAAGAATATCATAATTTCATTATAATGCCAGTAGCAAACTTTTTGTATCGTGTGATTCCTTTAGCTTCTGTTTTAGTATATGTATCTTTGTATATGTATAGGTATATTTGCAAGGATACGCATTCAAGTGGAAATAATTGGTTTTAAAGTGGCAACTTATTTTTGCCTCCCTTTTGTCCTCATTTTATTTGTATTATTATTATATTTTTCGCTTTTTTTTTCTGTCGCTTTTTTTTGTTTTAGTTATTGTAGAAACTATGGGACACCCCTAAAGTATTTTTCTGACAAATAATTCAAATGGTGCAACGTCGCGTCGTCATCTAAAAGAAGGGTGGTCGTGGTGTGTCATTCTAGCGATTATTACTAGTTACGATAAGTTGCTGTGAAGATGTAATCTTCAGATTTTTTGTTCTTCCTCTCGAGTTGAAAAGTAGGTAAGTTATAAAAAGAGGGAGGAAAATGTCACAATCAATTTAAATCCATTGAGTGAGCTTTAAATGAATGTTATAATTCAGATAGGTAAGCCTGCCATATGCTTATATGCGAAGAATGCATAATTTTTGTGTTAGGCTTGTATGCATTTCTAATTGATCAAATGAAAGTCGAAACAAATACAACAAAGCTCGTACGCGTTGATAATATTGAATTATCAGAAAACCAAATATGCTCGAACATTAGTATCTAAGTAAGCTTAAAATGAAATCACTTATCAGCGTTAAAAGTTCCAGTAGAATTTAAGTTGACATTACAAGTCAAACTCCAAAAAAAAATTATTAGACCTTATTCATATTCGGTTCATTCGTTCAAAAATAAAGAAAAAAATGTTTAGTTCAAAATATACTTCCTACATTTCTCCAGTTAAATCCAAATGTGTCTTGAACTAAAAGTAATTTTGCTTGCAAATGATTGCATCGACGAGGGCTTCATACAAAATGTATTCGTTTTTTTTTTTTTTTTATAGCAACCAACCTTTTGACCAAAAAAAATCTAATTTTGTCATGTCCATCATTTTGAAGTTAGTTGTATGTGTCATACAGCCTATTTTGTGTTTTGACCCGAACCATGTTTTTATTTTTTTAAAAAGCCTTAAGTGTTTACTATTCTTTACCTATAGTAAATTTTAAAATTAAAGCAAATTAAAGCAGTTAAAAATACAAACTAAACTTTTACTTAATCTAAACATTTTTGACGTATAACTTTCTTTTGTATTTTCAAGAATATGTTAGTTTATATGGAGAAGTAGCAATATCGTTTTCATACAGCAACATTTATAATAAAAGGAAGTACATAAATGATGCACTTAAAATAGTTATATTTTATACATATTGTATTACTCTTGACACGATCTTTTAATCAGAATAATAAAAATCAATATTCTTTTTCGATTTTTATTACATGAACGAGGAAAATACTATGCACTTATGTTCATAACACATAGCAACTCGATAAATGCTCACATAGTTCGACATATTGAAAGGAATGTACAAAGCTCTCGTTATATCTTACTTTTAAAGGGTGTTTTAATAAAAATAAAAAAAAACAGAAAAAAATTATGTTATTTGATAAAAAAATATTGTAAATGAATACATTTTAATAAGATGATGATGGATTTTTGAAATTACCATTTTAATCAATGTTTGTCACTTTGTCGCATTGCCTTTTCTTCTTAATATATAAAGGTTTGTCCAATTATACTTCTTATTTTATTTATATTTTAACGTTTTTTTCTAACTTGAACCATAAATTTTCACTGTAAACGCACCCCAAAGATTCAAAAATTCAAACTGTTGATGAAGATAAAATATGGTTTATTTTATTTAACACTGGAGTACACGCGCCCTATTTTTGTACACCAATGCACGCGTGGCCTACTATGGTAGACCATTTAATAATGTTAATAATTTTTTATTTTGAAAACATATAAATGAAACAAATATTTGTACGTAAAATTCATTTATCCTTAAACATTTAATAATCATAATTTATGAATTTTAAGTTGTAGTGTAAAGAAAAAAAATAATTATTTCAATACAAAAAAAAATAACAAAAATGGCAGTTCAGAGGCAAATAGGTCAATTTTTTTTTTGTTAATTGTTATAATAATATAAAAAAATTAATTTTCGTAGCATCGAAAACACACTACAGCCTGGTGATCGGGACAAATCCATTTGTGGCAAGTCTTACACCATTTTTTGGTGGATCTATTTTGGGCCCTGGAACATTCAGCGCATCCCACTCGCCCCATCTTCGGTGCCAGCTCGTGCTGTACCTGTTCAGATTTCCCTAAAAGCATCCCAACCAGCAATATTCATCAAATCAAAAAGATACTGTAAGTGGCAGTTCCGTAGAACACTGTACTGCTTGCACATTTTATCAACAACGTCAACACCACACTTCGTACGAATATAAAAAGTAATTATTTCTGGTTTGCATTCTTCATGCGTATCGGGATCAATTGCTGCATAGTAATGGATTGTTGAGAGTAATCAGCCCTATCATGAATTCCATCGTAATCGGAAATTTTTACGAATCCTGAAAAACTGTATCATGAAATCCGTTCGTAATGCAAAATTGTATGAGATTTTCCAGTACGAACGGATTTCATGATACAGTTTTTCGGGATTCGTAAAAATTTCCGATTACGATGGAATTCATGATAGGGCTGAATGTGACTGACTTGTTTCTTTTTGGGACATATGAAACAAGTGTCGCGTCTTCTTGAAATCCAAAAATTGAACTCTTGTTTTCTCTAGCCTTAGAAGCCTTAAATTCCTTAGGTATTGCAGGTCTATTAGCTTTCATTGTACCCACAACTGTGATTTTCTTCTGCAACAATTCCTTTGCTAAAGGTAGGTTCGTAAAATTATTATCCATTGTAACATTACAACTCAAACCGTAAAGTGGCTCCAGAAGTCTATGGAGAACATCATTCACCCTGTTGGACTTTTGAAACGGACCTTCAGGCTGTGCTCCAACGTAGATTTCAAAGTTGTATAAATATGGAAACTTTGTATCCACTACCATGAAGATTTTTATTCCGAATTTATCTGGTTTGTTCGGTATATACACGATAAATCCGCAACGACCTCGAAAACCCACAAGTTGTTCATCCAACGTCAAATAGTCACTGGGAACGAAATTATTGCGGCAATTTACAGTGAATAAATCTTCAATTTTTCTTATTGGGGCCAATTTATCAAATTCTCAGCGTTGAGCTCTGTCAGTGATGTAATCAAATCTTATAGTTCTCAAAAGAAAACGAAATCTATTTGTTGACATCGCCGTGTATACTATTTCTAATGCCGTGCCTTGAGAGTTATTCCAAAAATCTTTTAGGTTCCGACGACCATTTCTGGATACTCCAATAACATACAACAACCAGAGAAAAGCTCTCATTTCAAGAGAATCGGTGGGTTTAGCATCCCGGTCTCTTTGAAAGTTGTCTTTTATCTTGCCAATATATATATTAGTGCAACTTACAAGAATATCCATAATGTCCTGTGTAAAAAATAATTCAAAACTCGACACCGTATCCTTGGCTTTCCTAGCTGCTTCTCCTTTTGGGCCTTATCGAACTACCCGAATGTTATGGGCTCGAGTTTGAGTAGCTGGTGGTACATTTTTTGACCAAATTGTACCATTTGGACATTTGTAGGCTGATGGTCTTCTACCAAACAATTCCGCTAGAGGTATATTATCTGATTCCGAAAAGTCGTCAGAGTCGTCTAATCCACTTTCGAATTCTTGAATGTCCACCTCACGCTCACGAACAAAGTTTTCAAAATCCAGTAACGGTCCTAGTTCCTCTTCTTCACTGTTAATTGGATCATCGAAGACATCATCAGTCTTCATCTCCAAAAGCCATCTATCTAGGTCTGAATTACTCATGATGAAAAACCTTTATTTTCTAAGAAAACAGAAACAGAAATCAAAACAAATTGGTACACGAATACTCGCGCGGACTACTTAAGCTTACCTAAATTTTTACACGTATACTCGCGCGGACTACTATAGTAGACAATTGACTTTGGCATTTAATTACATAACAATGCAATCGCGAACACGTGAAGTGAGATACTGACCTGTTGACAAATTTAGTTAATAAGGCTGTTCAGAACTGACACTAATCTGACATAAATAACTGTTAAGTTATGAAAAATACTGTTACTGTGGTCTACTATAGTATTCCACGCGTGCACTCCAGTGTTAAACATACATACATTATTAACAATAATTTGGTGAATACAATCAATATGATGCATGGCATTGCCGTCTGCCTGATTGGCAACTAAAATAATAGCTTAATATAGATAACAAAAAGAAAGTGCTGTTTAAGATTAAAACGCTTCATTTAAAAGTTGATGTCTATATTTAAGTGCTGTTTTGCAATATGCATATTACTTTGTGACTTCCATTTCCTGTAGAAGGCTTATGATTTCAGTATTTGAAAGAAAGTCACTGCCTAGATAAGTCTTCTTATTTCCCTCAGTATCGCACATTCGCCAACAAAATGAAAAACAAAAAAGTTGCACAAGTTGCATAAAATCGATAAGTCATCGCGGTGTGGAATGTAGCTTAGATTAAGGAGTTCTGATCGTAGCCGGAACATGCACGAAATTTTTTCGATGGTATATTTGTCCTGGAAATAGTATCTTTCCAGAAGATCGTAGTCTAGTCTACTGTATATCATGCGGTGCAGTGAGCTTTTGGCTTGCACCGTGTATTGTTTTTTTAAGGCTTCATCCAGACGAGCTTTTAGGCTTTATAAACTTGGTTTCCAAGAGGAGAGGTTACTGTAGTTTAGGTCAACATCCACCTGCTCGGCTTGGATTGTTTGAAGAACTACTTTTTTTTGGGAGACGATAATTTGGCATATTTAAAGCTCTGAGGATGTAATCAACCTGCAGCTTGAGTGTTTTTATAAATAAAGGCGACAGACCTGATTCCAACATGATATTGTTGTTTGGCGTACTCGGAAGGAAGGTGGAAAGTCCGTTTAATGTAAAATCTAAGCAGTTTTTCCACTTTGTCGTATTTCCGAAATCCCCAAGCTTGCGCCGCATAAAACATAACTGATTCCGATACAGCTTCGAAGACCCTGAATTTACTGAAATTCGTAATTTCCTTATTATTAAAACATTGCTTCCATGCTACGTTTATAGCTGTTTTCGCCTTAACAAGTTTGTCAGTAAGATGCTTTTCCATATTCAAGTTCTTAGTAAAGCAGACTGCTAGAAATTCGTGTTCTTTCAATACCTCTACTCTTTCACCATTATAGTGCCATTTCTCACTTGCACCCGATCTTCCTCCGCCATTCTTAAAAACCATCACTTTGGATTTACTTAAATTTACTACTAAGTTCCACATTTTATAATATTCGGCAAACTTATTTATCATTAGCTGCGAATACACGAGTAGGACAATGTCGTTAACGGAAAGAAGAGCTTTAAAGTTAACGCCTGCGTACTCGATTCCTGTTGGTAATGCTTCCACGATATTATCAATGAAGAGTACAAACAAGCTTGGACTGAATGCACAGCCCTGTCTAACTCCTGATTTCGTTTGGAATGACTCTGATAGGCTTTGGCCATTCCACACTGATGCTTTGGTAGTCTTGTATACATTTTATAATACTTTACCGAACTTAAGCTACATTACTAACTGATAAAGCTTGAAAAATAGGGCATTGCGATCCACTGTGTCGAAAGCAGCTTTGAAATCAAGGAAGAATGCAAATAGTTTCTTATTTCTCGAAAGAAACGAGTCAGCAATCGAGCTGAGCATAATCGAAGTAAATAAATAAAGAACTTCAGTGCTTCCCTTCTTGTGGATTGGGAAAATCAAGTCATCCCTGAACTATTTAGGGATGGATCCTTCCTTTAAGATCTGGTTGAATACTGATGTTAGAGATACAACAAGAGAATCTGTACCATATCTGTAGAATTCTGCGGGTATACCTTCTTAGCTCGCAGCCTTTCCATACTTTTCGTTGTTTATCGATGTAAATACTTCTTTCCTTGTAATTAGTGCATTTGAAATAGTATTTTTGAAGCCAGGTTTGGCCAGGCTAATAGTATTTGTGATGAAAATATAAATTTTACAACAGTTGCCAATTTGTATGATACTTTGGTTGAGTTTTTTTTTTTTTAAATAAGCAGCTTTGCCGATAACTATAATAATGACATCATTGAAATATGTACGTATTTAAAGAACACCCTGTACAACACTATTATTTCTATTTATTAACGTTTGAAAAAGAAATCTCCTTCATCTAAAGCAGTAGACAACGACATCTTCGACGAGCAAGCGACAGACACGACGTGATCTCTTGGGAACAAAACGACTTCAGACCGGACGGCACACTTTTAGTATCTTCGTTTTGCTGATTGCTACTATTTGTGTCCTTTTTCATATTTTATTATTTCTTCATCTAAGGACATTAAGATATATATTCCATTTCTTTTACTAATATACATATACATACATAATATATATATACATACATTCATACATATTATACTGTATGTATAATGTATATACATAACGTAATGTATACTGTATAATAGTCAATTTGAGGCGGGTTGTATAGGATGTTGATGTTGTTGGTATATACAATTCCCCTGGCGTCAATGTCATCAGCCAAAGGATTTCGAGATTTGATGTCCTTTTTATAGGCACTGCGTGGAAGAAAACCAGATATAAAAAAAATTGACATAATAAAATGCAGGAAGAAGCTGTTTTGGCTTTAAGACGCAACACATTTGATTGAAAGAATTCCAGCAAAGAAGATGGAGCAAATAAAATATACATATATGTATACTTTCCTCCACTCTTTGGGATCGCTTTTCCTATTTTTATTTTTGCAATGATATTATGCAGAAAGAAGTGACATTGAAATAAGAGATGTCTCATAAGATATATGCAAAAAAAAAGAAAAAACTTTGAAAGGATGGCACGCTATTTGAAATGACAAGTTCAAGGATACTCAAAGTCTTTTGAATGCTTTCATAATAAATATGATGATACCATTCAAATACGAGTATATATAAAATATATATGTGTGTAGTGGCTTAAATGGGTTGAGGGTTAGCTATTTGTATAGAACTGTTTTTCCTACCATTTAACAAAAATTATATCCATCATAATAACATTTTGAGACTTATTTAAAAGTTTTTGTTCAGCTTTATTTTGTACGTGAAATCTTAAAGCTTTAAAAACGGTATGAATTGTGGGGGAGAGACATCTGAGAGATAAGAAAAATATTTTTTTTTGTAGATACATAATTATTTATCTAACGTGCACCCAAGGGGTAATGGACTACTATGTAAATGACATGTTTGAGAGTTTAAAAGGATGGAGGTAACATTGATGTTAGGTTGAGTTCAAAACTGATGATGGGTATTTATTTATAATAGGGCAAAGTTAACACAAGATTTTCATACAAGTTGATAGAAAGGATATGAGTAGGAAAATGAAATAAAAGAAGCAGTAAGGCATTCTGTATGTCTACCTTATGTTTGGCTTGAGGATAAAAGTCTGAAATGTTTTATTTTAATTTATTTGACTACCACGTGTGTTTTAGAATTTGATTATAAAAGAAAGATATTTAATATTCTAGGTAAATGAACGTCTTCTAACATATTTTTACTATAGCCAGAGACAGAAACAATCGAACAGAAATCTTAAAGAATTTACTCCAAATAAAAGGGTCGTTTCAAAGTGCAGAAGGGACGAACAATATTATGTAAAATTCACTAAAATGTGAAATCCTTTAATATTGGATTTTATTCCAATAAGACCTAAGGTCTTACAGTAATTTGAAATTGAAATAACTTTTTAGAAAAAATGATGATTTGTAATTTATTTACTTCATAACCTTGAATGCTTTCACATTTTCAGCTACTTATAGTTATTTCAAAAGATTGCCATTTGGATAACTGGTGGATTCAATTCTATCGAAAACAAATTTCTCTTGATGACCATATAAATCCTTTCATGACCAAATTACCCTCAATGATTTGTGTTATTAATATCAGATATCTGCAAGGTATTTGGAAAAGCACTTCCAACCTTTGAATTCAAATAACATACAAAAAATATCTTTCAAAGTCCTAAAATGTTCAATATATTATATTTATCTAATTGTTCCCATGTCGTCAATATCGACAAATCTCGGCCTGGTCTCACTAAAGCAGAGTCTAGTTTTGTCTTGTTTGTTTGTTTTTTTATTTGTAAATTATATGTTAAACAAGTTGTAAGTTTTAAATTAAGTGTTTTTGGACCTAAATGTTTAAAATGTTGTGTGGTTCTATTCAAAAACGCTGCCATACATCAATGATATATACACCAGTTTTTTTCCAAACAAAAATAAAAAATCAATTTTAAAAATGAATTCAAAAATATAAGATATTTTTGTGCTGAAAATATATTACCTGAAAAGACTAACGAAACAAAAAAGATTATGGAGGATCTTGAAAGCCATTTAGAAAGTTTTGAGACAGCAAAGACTTTTCTCAGATCTGGGATTTGTATTTCAAAAAGTTTGACCAATGTAGGTACTGTTAGCTTTGTAGAACGTAGCAACATGTAGGTATGTTTAAATAAAGTTATTGGTTCGCATATTATAAATTTCAGGCATTCGATCCTTGAGTTGAGAAAATAAATCAGACGAACATTATCTTTGTGCAGGTTCAAGTAATGAAACGAAACTTTCATATAGATTGGATAATGGCGATATTTTCGGCATATCTTGAATTTTATCGACAGCTGGTTTGCTGATCAACCCGTAAAATCAAAACTAAATGCGTTGGTCCTTCAATTTTTATTTGCAAAAAGACTGATATTTTGATATTTTTATATTATAAATTTGTATGTCAGCTGTACATCAAGTTAAACTTATAAAAAATATAGGATATAAAACATTAATTTAAGATACAATTAACAAAAGAAATTAACAAAAGAAATATTTTATCGCCTACATAGGTATGAAACTGACAGTAAGGCAAAACAGAGGGCAGATCATTAATGAACAATGAAAACAGTAAAGGTCCAAGAATTGGTCCTTGGGGTACATCATTATTAACAGGGAGGAATTTCTACAATTACAAGACACGGCTTGCATTGGTCAAATATGAATAAATAATTTTTTTTAGTTGTGTCAGAGAAGCTTAATAGGGTCGTCAATTTATCACAGAGAAGATTATAGTTTACACAGTCAAATGCCTTTAAAAAGTCAACTAAGGTTATCACAGTTGTAAATTTATTGTCTGAGGCATGTCTTAAGTCATCAGATACGTTGAGTAAAGCTGAAACACAACTATGTCCAGAGCAAAATCCAGATTGCAAGGGATTCAATAATTGCTTATCTTTAATATAATATTTTATCCGGTTACTATCAGACTTTCAAAAACTTAAGATAGAAAAGATATTGTAGCTATCGGTCTATATTCCTTTTTCTTCCCTCGTTTGAGGATAGGGATAATTTTGGATGTCTTCTATAGGATGGGATATGTAGATGTCATTATAATGGTGTTGAATATGTGCGTTATGTGTGAAAGTAGGAAGTGTAGAAGGATTTTAATAAAGTCAGGATGAATATTTTCAAGTTCGGTGCCTTTACATTTTATGGAGAAAATTGCTTTACCTGAATGATAATCATCTAAGCCACTTACCGAAAAGGCGTTAGAAATATCATTCTCTGCACGTCTGGAAGACACATCACAGAATTGGGTTTATGAAGTAGAGAATTTAATATTCAAACCTTCCGAATCAATTTTATCATCACAAGATTGAACATCTTTTCTGAAACCAATATTCTTAACTTCCTTCCAAAAAACTTTGACGACTGATCTGTGTTAAACTTGTTGTTATAAAATTTGTTTTTCGCAATTTTTATCAAATTCGTTACAGAATTACGTATGAGACATCTCTAGCCTTAATAGAATTAAGCATATCCACAGAGAGCCAAGGACAACTTCGAGATTTTATATGAGACGTTTTTAATGTAACACGTTTGTTAAAAAGATCTAATTACTGCTGTAAAGTATTCAATTTAATAGTTTACGTTAGATGTGGTGTAAATTGGATGAAGATCCATCGACATACATTCGTTAAATAAGTTTTCAACATTAATATTACGAAAATCACGATACTGGAAAGAGTGTTGCGATTTTTTATTGATAATATAACTGCTAAAAATTGTCAAAGTAAACAGAAAACAAGAGAATTTCGTAGAAGATTGTTTGTAAAAGAATGCACATTAAAATAAAGTGCACAACTTAATTGCATGAACTTGCTCCTGTATCCAAAGTTTCTGTTTTAAAAATTTAAATGCTTTTGAATTAATCCAAAAGAAACTTGATTTATATTTTTTTATTGAAAATCGTTGGAGCGGTATTTTTCAAAGTATTGTTGTGTATACTAAATTTTTCAATTTAAATAATAATAATTTAAAATATTGACGCGTTTTTGAGATATCGAATTTAGAAAATCAAATCCTAAAAGTATAATTTCCTATTTTCGATCAACAAATTTTATAAAAACAGTGCGGACAAAAATTATTGAAATCAATTAATTAGTTTTTCTGAAAACTTAAAAACAAAATAACAGACCTAAGGGGGGGGAGTACCCTTCTGGAGCAACTGGTTAACATTTGTTGTTTTTTTACACCAAAATAATAATCAAAAAAATTATTTAGAAAAAAGTTGTCAAAGTCTTTAACTTGAATATTTAAAAAAAAAAAACGATATTGTTTTCTTGTGTACTGAAGGTTTTGGCACATACAATTCATCTTGTTTTAATAATGGGTGTTTCAAAATTAACGAAAGATTTGAATTAATTAGAAAACGCCGCGCCGTCTCTAGTCTTTTGATAGATGTATTTTTATTGACTCGTAAAGTACATAGGATAGGGTTATGTATGGAATAACACATCGGACAAATGGCCTCCACGGCTTTGCATGCACATGCGCACTCTTTTGTTGAAATTTTCCATGACTATTCTGCATAAATGTGGCTGAATTTCGTTGATGCAGCGTTGAATCTCCTCCTTTAATGCACTGGTGGTTGTGGGCTTGTTGAACATAGACTTGTGATTTCAAATAACCCCATAAAAAGAAGTCTAATGGTGTTAAACCACACGATCTAGGAGGCCAATTTTGATCACCGAAACGAGAGAGTACACGACCTGGAAATGTCTCATGCAGTAATTGAATTCCCGGGCTGTATGACATGTGGCACCGTCTTGTTGAAACCACATATTGGACACATCAATATCATCCAATTTTGGTAGAAAGAACTGTGTAATCATGTCGCGATATCGAGCACCAGTAAAAGTCACTGCTTGACCAGCATCATTTTCAAAAAAATATGGCCCAATTTTGCCTCCAGCCCAAAATCCACACCATACAGTCACGCGTTGTGGATGCATTTGTTTTTCGACAGTCACATGTGGGTTCTCCGAACCCCAAATGCGGCAATTTTGGCGATTGACAAAACCATCAAAATGAAAATGTGCTTCATCGCTTAGGATGATTTTCTCGAAAAATCAGGGTCCATTTGTTGATGTTCAATAATCCATTCAACGAACTCTTTTCTCTGTCCATGGTCATTAGGCTTTAATTGATGTGTTAATTAAATTTTGTAAGCATGAAGACACAGATCTTTGTTGAGTGTACGCTGTAGAGAGGTTCTTGAAATTTGCAATTCTTGTCCACGACGTCGAATTGAGTTTCCTGGATTGTCAGCAGCACTCTCACGCACTGCTTCGACATTCACATTTGAACGGCTTCTTTTTGGACGACCAGTGTGTTTGGCATCTCCAACGGATCCAGTCTCCATGAATTTTTCAATTAATCTCTTCACAGTTGACGAAGTTAAAACACTATTCCAACCATATTTTGTATGAAATTTTCGAACTGCAGCCGCCAAGCTTTCACTATTTTTGAAATATTCTTTAATAATGAAGACACGTTGTTCTATCGTGTAACGCTCCATTTTTAATAACCCCATACTGTTAGCTGTCAAATTGCTTTTTTTTTCAGGGTTGCCAACACTTCACTGCACAAATGGCGGCAAATTCAAATCTTGCGTTAATTTTGGGACACCCTTTATAAAGTTTCACCACGGCCATATTTACAATTTCATTTCCGGTACAATTCTTTTTTAATAACTAGATTTTATCGATATGGGAATAATTATAGAATGTGTTTGTAGAACATAACAAATATAAAATTAGTTCTTTATTCGAACTATTTGAAAAATGTTAATTATTTCATAATTTCAAAATCAAGCGTATACATTTTTTAATACATTCTAGTTTAGGTTTCTAGTGAAACGTTTGCCTAAGACTTAAATTGTCTAAACAAATTCAGTTGACAGATTTATATTTTTCAATATCCAAAATATTCCAAAAAGTGGTGCAGATTTATTTTTAATTCTAATTTTGAGAAAAAAATGATATTTCCAATGGGTGTTTTCTTTTTTCAAAAAATGCTTCTTAATTCGTTTAAAGTCCCGAATATCTCAATATGGAACGCCTTTAAATTTAAGATGTTAGTTTTAAGGGACCTTAATGGAAAGTTATCTTCTTACTGTCGGTAACATCTTTTATAAATTCAAAGTCGAAATTAATAACAAAATTATTTCAAAAAATAGAAAATATAAAAAACCTCTTCAAATTATAATCAACCGATTTTTATTCTTAATATATGTGTCTAAAACCTTCAAAACATCTCACCTTCTTTTCTGTCTAACTTTAACTTTTTAAACTTTCACAGATTAGACCAAATTATTTAATAAACATTTCTTTTAAAGTAAGCAAATGGCTATGGGGAATATATTTTTCGGATGTTGAAGTTTTCATTGAAAGAGAAAAGTTTAAGAAATGATAAAAGGAAAGAAAAAAAAAACACAAAACAAAACCACAATATTGCGATTTGTGAACAGGACTTGAATTTGGTTCTAGCCGGAATCTAGACTAGAGTATGATGTGATGATGTGGTTACCAAGGTTAACTCAATCACATTACACAAATATAAGTATAATACTCGTACAAACAAAATAAACTTTTGAGAGGTTTTTTTTTGTTCCTTTTGCAAAAGGATATTTGAATATTTTTCCTTCATCTTTGCTTAGAATGCTAAAAGAAAAATACAAAAATTTAAGTTTTTTCGCCTTGGAATATTTTTTTGTGTCATTTTTATTTCTCTCATGAATATGAAGAAAAAAATGGAATTCTTTTACGAGATAAGATGTAAAAACACACATAGATACAAAAAAAATGTAAATATGTTACAAATTGTTTCTTTGACAAAAATGTACACAAAATCTATATTTCGTATGCCTGAGTCTTGAATATTTCATTTAAAAGGAAATCAAGAAAATAAGGATATTATTTAAGCCTTAAAGTGCTCCGAAGATTTATTTATTCTTCAATACAAGAAAAAGCAACAATTTTAAATGCAATTCAAACTTCAAGCCATATATGAAGTTATGTATGCATTGTGTATGGAAGTAGTTTTATCCCTTGAAAAAGTAGGTAGTGTTTTAAAAATTGTGTGTGAAAATTTTACAACGCGAAAATGGATAGTTAAATAAATAACAACAGTTCACAGAGATTAATGATGTTTCTCTGGGTTTTATTAATGTAACAAGTGAAATAAAAATACATATACATATATAAATGTACATAGGAGGATATTGCATATAACTTTGTTCGTCTGTTATTGCATACAATTTTGTATTTCACCTATACATGAATTCACAATATAGCTTTATGTATGTATCTTTACATAAAAATAGTGCAGCCATTAACATACTTCACATCCATAAACATATTTGCGAAAAGGCAACTTTTATTTATGGATGATACTTATTTTATTCTTTTTATCGTATCTGTTTTAATGTTAACACATTTCGAGCAAATATATTGCAACATTTATTTTAACAACAAAGTTAACATCGTTTTTTTTTATTATAATAAAAAAAATAAGAACACATTTTTATATTAATTGAGCGAGAAAAGTAACATTGTTGTTATTTATAAAGATGCCATATGGTGCACTTGGCTTTATCATGTTAGGTACCTATTATTATGTATGTATTATGTGTACATAAGTAATGTATATTTATTTTTATATTGTTTTATTTAACAGAATTTTAAACAAAAATTTTGTTACCTTGACCTCGACATTTTGTAAATCTTGAGTCACATTTCAGAATGGTTCACTGCTGGGCCAAGTTTTTAAAAATATGTAGATAAGGATGTTTCCCCCACAGCTATAAGTTCTTATTAGTTCCCTTACAATATTTTAAATGATATTTTTGTTAAAAGCTTAGTTTTCGTTAAGTTATCTTTAAAGATTATACAGTCAAAAATTGAAGTGCAACATTTTTTTCTAGAGAAATTCTAGGCGTTAAATCATGCACACAACATTTTAAACTGAATTTTTCTTAAGAAGAAATTTTCAAAGGTTTTTTTTTTTTTTTTTAATATTTTGCATAAAATTGAATTATCTTTATTTTTTCTTGAGATATGAATATCAGAAAATGGTTTTAAACATGTTTTTTAAGTTTTTCGTGTTGGTTTTCAGTTTTAACAATATATTTTTAAAATTTTCTTTTAAGAAAAGTCAATACTTTTAATTCAACAAACCGGACACATGATAAATTCCAAATAAAAAATAAAAATGCTGAATAAAACCTTTCTTACCTTTCTTCATTCTTGCAATCTATATTTTTAAGTCTGCGATATTTAAGTTTTTTGGTATTATTGAGATATATTTCCCTGTTAAAAGTGTTAGGATATATCTAAACAATTTCACTTTCAAAATTCTACTATTTTTAATTCTTTTTAATAATCGAATTCGATATTTTAACTCATAAATCGTCGATTTTAATTAAAAACTTTAGGTCCAGTGAAGGCCATATGAGTTTTGTGGCTCCGCATGTTGTAAATTGTGCCACCTAGAATTTGCTATCGCAAATCGAGGGCCGTTTGTGATTTGGTTGAGACACCGTCAAGAGATTTAATAGCAACCTGACTGTCAGAGAAGATGCGGATATCAGAAGTTGATATCACGTTTTCTCTTTGCCAGGAGAGAACCTCTTTGATCGCTAAAATTTCCGTTTGGAAGGCGCTCCAATGATTAGGGAGGCGGAATGAGATGATAAGCTTTTCATTACACACCACTACCATCTTCCTCATTTGTCTTGGATCCATCTGTATAAAAATGAATACTTTTGTTATCCAGGAGTTTTTGTCTTTCCATTCATCTCTGGATGGAATGGATACATGGAAGAGGTTCAAAATGATGGAGTGTCCCACATTGTTGGTCCATTGATATGAGGCGTCGAGTCTTATGGCTGTACTCGCTGCTACTTGTTTACTGATGATGTCGAGGGATGTCAGATGGAGGAGAGTGTCTAAAGCTGCTTATGCAGAGACATTCAGTGCGTTGGACTCTGCTGAGTTCGTCGTATTATGTGAGTTTCTCTAGTGCAGTACACCATACTGCAACCCTGTACATAAGTATTGGTCAGATGACCGATGTGTATAGCCAGTAGTTATGCGAGGTTGAAAACCCCATTTGCTTCCTATGGCTTTCTTGCAAAGAAAAAGAACTGCTGTAGCTTTTTTAACTCTCTCCTGTATATAAGATTTCCAACTTAATTTTTTGTCCAATATCAGACCGTTTTGGCTGATATGGGTAAAAATTAGTGGTACACCTTCTATTGAAGGAGGTACAATTTCTGGGATCTTGTATTTCCGTGTGAAAAGAACGATGTCTGTTTTTTGAGGATTAATACTAAGTCCACAGTGATCAGCCCATCTAGTGAGCATATTGAATGCATTTCGGAGGAGGTATTCAGTGTATTAGGATGTTCCCCTGAGACGGCGATAGCAACATCATCGGCATATGGAACCACTCTGTAGCCTTCCCTCTCAAGGGATGTTAGTAGTTCGTTAACGACTATGTTCCGCAGGAGAGGAGACAGAACACCACCTTGCGGTGTGCCTCTACTGACAGACCTTTTTGTGCAAAAATCCCTCAATTTAGAGTTGATGATCCTGCTTTTTAGCATTAGATTAATCAACTCATAGATTGAGTATTCGACGTTAAGGTCGTCATAGCAAAAGTGATAGCGGATGTGTCAACGTTGTTGAAAAGGCGCTCAATATCCAGGAAGGCCACAAAAGTATATTCCTTTTGCTCTAGGGAGTATTCGATAGTTCTTACCAGAATGTGCAAGGCTGTTTCTACCGATTTTCCTTTGCAGTAAGCATGCTGAGACATTGATAGCCTCTTATCAATGCTATTACGTATATGGATATTGATCAATCGTTCCAGAGTTTTGAGAATGAATGATGATAGGCTATAGGTCTTAGGTCTTTAGGGTTGACATGCGAGCATTTTCCCGCCTGGGGAATGAAAACTACCTTTACATCCCTCCATCGTTAAGGAGACTTAATTTATATGAAAACTAGACTAGTTTTTCTCTCCAGAAATAAGTCTTAATTCGATTCGTGGTTCGTCCCATCATTCACTGTCTCTGGTTGCGGCTTATTCACTGCTCTTGTCAGAAAACTTTTCTGGTGGGCTTTGGTTTTTGTTGGACCTTTGGCAGTTATAAAATACAAGTTGCATTCCTACCCTCAAAAAATTTAACTGTAATACCCGTTCTTTTAGAAATGCTCATCAGTTTACCCGTGAGCCAAACTTTTGACGTACTTTTAAGTACAATTTCTTGAGGTGCACTACACGAATTTCGAATGCTTTACCAGGTTCAATATTTCTCACTCACTGACTGTCAGATGCTTTCGCTGGCTATCAACGGTTCTTACCAGCTATTAGCAGCTTTAGCTGACGAAAGGATTTAGTTCACGACTCCTAACAACTGGTATGGAGTAGCCTATTAAGATTTATTTTTAGTTTACTTCCTGGAGCCTTCTTCTTACGGAGCAGGTCTCACTTATAAAACTTGACGACAAAAGTAGGTTTGAATTGAAGCGAAGTTTAATTCCTTATAGCAAATTGTTTGTTGGTTCTCGTCATCACTTGTGGTCAGTTCTTTTATAGCTAACGTTAAAGATTTAAATGGATATGCTACAGGAGGGGTATTAACAAAGATATAATTGCAGGGTCCTAGGTGGGCAAGGTAATAAACTGTAATGGTTTATACGAATTTAAACGTGTAATGTTTAATTTAATTCAAAAACAAGCACGCAAAATAAAAACTTTAAATAATTTTAAAGTGAAATTGAAATATTTTAGCAAGCAAAAAAAAAGACATTAAAAAAAGCATAATTTGTTCGTTTGAATTGTTTATTCAGACTGTATTTAAGATTAAGGCAATAATTGCAAAAGAAACAAAGAAACAATAGATTATAAGTTCTGTACATAAAAACAGTTTAGATATCATTCGATCTATCATTGAGTGATAAAGCTGAACATAAAATCGTAAATCAGCGTTGCGTGTTATATCATTTGTATTATTTAAATTAAGTTCAATTGTAAGCCCACAAACGGTGGGCGATCTTTTGAAAAATTAGAGTGGAAGAATGCACTACTGCTAAGGCAGTAGAAGCACCCATTTGAACAAAGTTGTGTCTTGTTATTTACTAAATTGAAAACTTGGATCTTGCCATAATGCATGAACAAAATAAATTGTTGTTCTAGGAAACTTAATTTTGGCTCACCCTTTACACGTACATATGAATATAACTTTAAAAGATTTATCTCTTTCTTTAATTTTCTGACTCAGTGCACTAAACCTTCCTTTCATATTAAACATTCAAATAGTTCTTTCCACACAAAAGAGTTTTTCTCTTAACCGCATCTAAGATTAAACGAGACCATCATCCGTAGTTTGCTTGAATGAGTTAATCAAAAAAAAAAATGGAAATTAAAAGATAGGAAGAAAAGCAGACGGAATTCATGTATATTCAATATTTATTCTGCCTCTCATCCTTTATACAGATTACCTATCTTAATAATGTCACTTTTGATTAAAGCCTTGAGATTAATAATAATTCTTTTTTTGAAGACTCAACTTGCCATGCTTATCGATAAATTGACATAAGAGACAAAGAGGGACAGAAAAATTGTCATTTTCATCTTTATTATGACAAAAAAAACTATACCTCATTCGACTTTGGTTTGGTTGTGTCTGATGGTTCGTCTCTCATCTACAATTTTGCCCTTAAAGAAATTCATCCTTGTCTTCTACTACTACTTGCACACTCCACTCCACAGGACAGACTCAATCAAATAAATAAGAGCAGAAGAAAAGAACGATGATGGTTTCCGATTTTTATCAGAATTTAATATAAAAAAAGAAGAAATAAAAACGTAAAGGGAGAGAAGGAAGAGAAAAGAATAAATCCATCTCATCTGAGTCTATATACATTATTGACTAAGACTAGGACTATAGGAGTACACAAGGATAATAACAACAAAATGGGTGGGTTTGGGTTATATTGAAAGTCTCCTAAAAATGTTTTGCTGATTAAGTAAAATGCTGCTAGGATATTATCATTAATTTTGTGTTATTCTATGGGATTGTGTCTATTAGTCCTTGCCTTGTTTGGATTAAGATATTTTAGGTGGGTTAGGTGGGAAGTTACGTATAGAATAGGTGTAGGTTAGGTATAGGTTATATTCATGTTAACTTAATAATACATAAATTATTGCTTGATTAAGTAGATTGAGTTATTGAACTGGAAAAATTGCAATACTCTTCTAATAATGAACATTAGTCATTTAGTTCTTTTTGACATTATAAATAAACAGATTTTATAGGTTTAATAAAAAATCTCTCATTTTATACAAATATGGCATAAGGCAATTTGGTCGTGTAAAGATTCGAATACATTTTCTTAAATTAGTTCGTTTTGTGTTGAAACAAAAACACTTTTATATATAAACCAAACCTCCTACAATATGTACATAATCCTTTCTCATAATTTTACTATTCCCAAAAGTGAATTTAAAATCAAATACTTACGCCTAACCATAAATAATAATTATTTTAAGGTATTTCTAAGAGTTAAAATTTAATTAATCAATCAGAATTTTATCGCCCAGCTTACAATCAAAAACACTGTTCTCGCCATCACCAACCAGAAAAACCCCTCATTTATGACAAAAAGGATATTTCTACAAAAAGGTATACCTACCTATACCTTTAGTTTGGTATAATATAACCCAATCCTTTTTTTGGGAAACAGGATATAGCCGTATATATACTACAGCAAAATAGTTAAAGCAAACGAAAATAATGTGCTTATAAAATCCACTTTTTAACAACCCTTTATAATACAAAACACAACCCATAATAGCCATTAATCAAAACTCCTAGACTCTACCATTATGGACTTTTTCTTTTGGTTTAAAGAACAATGTTGTGAAAAGATGAAAAATAATTAATTAGGCTTGAAAAATAAGAAGATATCTATTCTTATTCAAATTTGTTGTAATTAGATTAATGTAGGGACATTGCTCCTACTCAAATATTAAAAAATAAAAATGTAAAAAATTTGAAACAATAAAATGAATACAAAATGTTAAAGAATTTATTGTCATTTTGAAGCTGGTTTAGTAAGTTAGTATTCAAAACTGTTCATATGAATTTCAAATAAGTGACATTCAACCCACCTTTCGAAGATTTGAATTTATTTGGTATTTTTTCACAAATTGTAATTTTGTTTATGTGCATCTTTAAAGCATATTATTTTTATTTTTATCTAGTTGTTTTTTAATATCTATCAATTTTCTACATATTTAGAACACAAGTAAAATGCTTAGCCTTTAACCATGGGCTATTTTCATTTTAAAATATGTAAATATTGTTGACTGTTTTCTAATAAATATTTTCTTTTTACTATTTTCAGGTAAGGCACCTTTATCTACGGATTATGGTAAATTAATTAATTAATTTAGAAATAAGTAACATAAAGTTAAAAACGGTTAAGTAAATCATTTTGTTAAATGCAACAAGAAATGTATATCGGAATATTTTTGAAGTTTGAACACAGCACAAATATTAAAAAACAATTGACAATCCAATATTAAATTGCGAATTCATTAAAGTCTCATCTTTTTGCAGTTATACAAAATTTCTGATAAGTGCAACAAATTGTTGGGATTTCTATATCTTGAAAATAACCGTAGTTGAGCATAATTTTCAGCATTTGTAAGTTATAGGAAATACTATACAAAAATGTTATTCAAGCGTTGGGGTTCAATTCAAACTGTGTTCCACTACCCGAGTTTTTTTGACATTCTAAAAATAGTATAGTAGCAACTTCCCAAAAAAACCCATAGGCAGTAGTTAGATTTTTGTATTAAAAAATTGGTACAGCTGAAAGAAGAACTGTCAGAATAATAAACAAAAAAACACAAATAGAAGGAAGTTTTGTAAAAATCAAAAGTTAAAATTAATTTCATCAAAAAAAAATAACTAAAACTATAAAGATGGACAATTTTCAAGAACAAAGCTTAAGAAAACATCTGGAAATTGAGATTCTATAAAAAATGTCCATTTAACAATTGCAGCTTTGACATAAAATAAAAACTTCAAGAAGGGGGTTTGTTCGTAGACTACTACATTAACAAGTGGTGTTAAAGCGAGCTTGTAGCTCTTCTGTATATGCCTGAATCGAGTTGAAATGAGCTTGATGAGAGTCAAGTCAAGGTTTGCCAAGAAAACCTGTTTGGAGGAGTTGGTTTCACAGATAATGCATTATGGTCTGTTTTATGCATGTTTGTTAAAAAAAAATAGTTGTGTTTTAATCAAATAAAAAAAAAAATTGGACATGGAGTAGCATATTCTTATATAATGCTGACCTATTCAGTTCTTCATTGTTTAACACGATTAAAACTATTTCACTTGCACTTTATAAGAAACATAGAAACACCATTTGCATTTTATAGGGTGCTGTCAAACTTAATTATTTTTAAATCTTCTTGTACAGTGGAACCCCAAAAAGATTTATTTAATCTAAATTGAAATACCTTAAGCTTTAGTGGAAGCAAAGCAAAACTTAATTGTGTTTTCTATTGTTTTATCTTGCATAAAATAAGCCCAGACCGTCTATTCTCATTAACAAAACTAAATAATATCAACAGTAACAGTTTGATTTTGTTCTCCAATAGAAAACACATTTCAACACATTCCCAATGCACAATTACTTAACGAACACAGCCATCGAGATATAAATCAATCATACCAACATTTTAGAACGAAATCACTATTATAAATGTCAAAAACTCATCCGTAGTAAGATTCTACTTCAACTTTTATCGGTAGTATTCATACTGCGGATATTGTTTTAGTTACTCTTGTAAAATCCTACTATACTAATGATAGATTTTCCAACAAAACACGGGTATTGCGATGTAAATACAAAAAAAGAGCTTTTGATTTAAATGAAATCTTTTGCAGTCCTGATATATTTTACTTACCTATTTTCATTTTTAACAGTTGAGGTTATAAAAATGAATCATAAAGCTTTATCTCAGTCTCAAAACTCAATACTTTAAGCTTTTGCTAGCATTCGTATGCAAAACGCTCTTATGGCAAACATCGCGTAGTTAAAAGTGATTTCATTTCATTAAAAAAAATCTATCTTTCTTAAGAAATTGTCTTACGCAGAAAATAAACCGGTGTCTCATTTTTTCTTAGGAATCACAATAGATCTATATGTGTGTTTTTAAAAGAAAAATATGCAATAATTTATTTTATTTATTCAACTCTTAAAAAGTAATGCTCTTCGGGATGATCGTTTGATTTATAAAACTAAACTTATGTTTTTCTGAAATTGGTGACCCTAGTTACAGCAAGGATCATAACTAAAATATCTAAAAAAACGACAAATTACATAATTCTGTGAGAAAATTATGCATTTTCATCCTGCTTTGGCGCAATTGATATTAATTTGCAAAGTTATCCTTATGGCAAACTTAATGCTTTATAAGAATATTGTTTTGTTTTGTCAAAAATTGCTTTACATTTTTCCTTTTCTAGTACTTGTAGGATTCTTAATAATACTTCATTTTATTTTATATAAGTTAAGAAAGAAGTTTCAACAAATCACGGAACTAGTTCAAAATCGTTAACTATCAAAGGTTTTTTGACTTTTTAAACAGCCCGTAAGCTATAGAACCATACTTTTGAGCAAACCTAATGAAAAATATTCTTGTTTTCGTCATTTCCATAGTAGAGTTGTCACAAATACTGTTTTTTTTTTAAGAATAAATTTTAAAAATGAATGATGTTTTAGATTTATATAGTTGGTTGAGTCAACTGGAGCTCATACTCAGAGCTTAGGCTTGAGTATGAGCTCCTGGGCATCAATTAAATTTTGTTATACAGATAATAATGCAGAAATAGGCAGAAAGGGCTCTCAAGAAAATTGCGTAAATGGTTTTTTTACCATAGCAGTTTAAAAAAGGTGAACATTTTGGTTAACCCTAAATATCTCACGAACCAAAAAAGCTAGTGACTTGAATTAAATTATATATAATATATTGTTACGTGATACCAAACAAGTATATTTTTTGAAAAAACTAATCAAATTAGAGTTTTTTTTATATCAAATATCTTTTCAGAAATATGTAATAAGATTATGGCTTCCAGCTAATTTTATAAGAAATATTATTTTCAAAATTGCGCAAAAATTTGAGACAAATCTAATCGACAGTTTTTTTTACAAAAAATTAAAACCGAAACAAAAATTAATTAAAGTTGTTAAAAATTGATTTTCGACTTTAATATCTTGTCAAAACTTTGCGATATTGTCTTTAAACTAATTTTTTCTTATAGGAAAGAATTTTTTCAACATACTATAAAATGTTAAGAAGAATCGAACTGAAAGTTTTTTTTTTAAAAACCTACAAAAAACATTACTAAAACTTGTTAAAAATGTACTTTCGACTCAAATAGCTTCTCAAAAATTAAAAATATTGGTTTCAAACTTATTATCTCTTTATCTCACATAAAATATTGTTTTCGACATTCAGTGAATTTTTGATACTAATGAAACATTCCGTTTTTCCATAAAAAAAAATAAAATCTGCAAAAAACAGTACAAACATTTGGTAAAAGTGATGTTCGATTCTCGATAACAATAGGAAGAGTTGACTTCAAATTGATTTCATTCATCCAATCTGTATTTGTTAATATAAAAGATAAAAAAACTTTTAAGAAATGCTACTAAAATTGGTTAACGACTAAAAATCTCGTTTACAAAAATAGATTTTGAAATCAAAGTATTTCATCATAATAAATATTGTTTTTAATTTTAAATTTTTTTAGAATCATTCGATTAACAACTTTTTTAACAAAACACGAAAACCTACAAACCTTTTTGAGCACGACAAGGATGGGAAGTTATCAGTGTGATGCGACCCACACTGATAACTTCCCAAGCCTCTTTTTTTTTAAATTTATTTGTTTCCTAAATTATAAAGAAGTAGAAAAAGTAAAAGTTGCTTGTTTATTCAATGACAAATAATGAAGAATCAGAAAAAAGTTTATAAGCATAAGTCAACAAAGCATTGTGCTTTGCACAACAATTAAAAAGTCGTTAGATGGATAGCTAAAAACTTTTATCTAATTTTAAGTCATTAATTTGACCAAGGATGATTAACATAACGATTTTTTTTTATTAGGCTATTAATTATGGACTGTGGACATTTATATACTGACAAACAAAGTTCATGTTGAAATCTTTTTCAGGTCAGTCTCTCCATATCGATTAACTATGACCACTCATAAATTTTAATATTGGTCATAAAAATTGTATGTCTTTTTTATAGTGTTGTTTGATTTTGATGAATTTGTTTATGGCACTACACTAACTTTATCAGCCGTGGAAAGTTACAGTTTTTTGAAAAATGGTCTGTATCCCCATTTCCTTATAAAAAAATTGAAATTTCTCAAGCTTAAAGTTTCTATATCAACGCTTTCAAGAACTTAGAAGACTTTCAACTTATTTTTTTATTTAACAGTTAAAATTATCTTTTTTTGTATATAGATTAACAAAAAGCTAACATTTGGAATAGTATTTACTGCCTAACCTTGTGGCTAATAGGAAGTTATCAATGGAGTCGCATATGTAGCTTTATTTTTTTAAATAACTCATGAAGTAGGTAATCATTTTTTTCCAAACAAGACTCCTGAAAATTAATGCACAAGAATCCAGATAACTTGTCCATTTGTGAGCTATTATTATTACGTTATAAAAACAATTTTTAGGAATACCTTAAATCTGTTTAATATCGAAACAATTTTACATACTTGTTTTTCTTGGTTTCCCTAAATATCTCGTTGGCGGTGGATTTAAAGATAAACATTCATACAAACATAATCAAAACTCCATAACACAAAAATCACGAACTTTTTTGTTTTTTCTAAGCCGCTTGTCTCAAGATCTCTGCAGTGCTTTTTATGACATCAGCAACAATAAAATAAAAAAAGAGGTCTGCTTTTACGCAAATGACCTGAAATCAAAATCATTTTTATATCCAATAATAATTCAACAAATATAAAAATAATTCTCTGATAAGGTACCTACCTAAAAGACTTGAAATTCATCGAAATAAATTCTGCCTATCCGCTCGATGCCTTCAACACCACCTTCTCCTACATCAACACGAACCTTGCCACCCTTTCTAGTTATTTAATAAACCACAAAAAGAATAAACCTTTAGGAGCTCATTGAAATAATTAAAAATAATTGTTTTATTATCAAAATATTAGCCTTTGCTTTGCGCTGTATTAAAACACAAGGTTTGATGATAGCAGCTCAGCTATGGAGCTTCCAAAAAAGAACATTAAACTAACTTCATCCATTTTGAAAGTTATGTTTTTTATCTCGATCTTAACCTCAGAGTTAATGTTGTCATAAACTCAGTTGTTAGAGATTATTTTAGCCCGACAAGAGTTTATGACGGTACAGCGCCAGCATCATTGCCGAAAGAATATTCCATTTTAGGGCAAGCAGACGCCTATTTTCACACAGAACATGCTTTTTATATTCTTTTTTGTTTTTGCTTAAATATAGGGAAAGGATTTTTTCTTCTTCTTCTTGTTGCCGGGGAAAGGATCCCAATTTTATAGCAAGGCAAACAGGATACTTTAAAAGGTTTCCACTAGCAGGACAAAGGTTGGTTGGGGTTTCAGTGATGGGGTGAGAAAAAGCAAGTTGTGTTGCTTAAGTACGGTACAGAGTAGAAAAAGCAACTTGTTGTTTCTATTACGTTGCACTTTGGTTGGTTTCTTTCAAATGCATGGTTTATAAGGGGGAGCGAGTTATTCTGTTTTATAGAAAGTTATTTCATTCAGCTGGAATAAAACTTTTGACTAAACTAACTTGCTACGACGACGTCAGTGCTGTATATTAGAGATCCACGAAGGTCTTGATTGTATCCCGGAGGACTTTGTTTCTGCCATACGTCAGTCGCGTCGATTGCATTTACCTATCTAGTTTTTTCGCTAAGTATCTTGCCAAGGTATAGTAATATTTTACCTCCTTCATTTAGTAGATTTTTTTGGATTTGAAATTTAAACTTTATTTTCAGTCTACAACACGGGGGGGGTACGGTAGGAACTAGAAATATGCTTAATTTTGGTAAAAAACTTGAATTTAACGATAAGTTATGCGTAGCTACCTTTAAAAGAAAAGGAAAACGACGACAAGATTTAATTTAATACGTGCTCTCTTCTTGTTTCGGATGTTATTTATTGCTGCTACGTGCGTGAGTTGTAGGGAACCTCTCAGTACCTAAATATATAGACACGGCGCACCTACATTATACAGTGTTAAAAATAAAAATAATATAGAGGCGAATTGCCTCACAAAACCTGAGAAAAGGAAAAGTTGCTGCGGTTCTTGCAAAAAGGATGAGATACGAGCTTTCAAATTCTATGAAATAAAACATGACTTGAAGGATAAAAAAGAAACTTAAAAATAGCTACACTCGTATACGACGCGCTTCAGGTTCTGGTTTATGGTTCATGGTTAGCTTCTATTAATTTGACAAGATGTGTGTAACTGAATTTAAAATTGACGAAAAAAGTTGCGAACATGCTTCGAGTGACAGCCAAGTGGGGGAGGATAATTAAATTGAACGTACCTGGCTAATTTCAAAAATCACTGATGCAAACTTGCTTAATTTTAAAAGTGTGTTTAAGGTAGGTTTACTGCAGTTCATATTACCCGAATAAGATTTTCTTTTTCAAAATTATAGTAATTGACAAAAAAATACCAGGAATTTGCTTATGAATCTAAATATCTTAATTTTTTTCATTTTATTTTAAGTCCTTCGAAGAATTAGAGCTCATAAATTTGATGTTGATGGTAGTCCTAGTCATGAATTGTCTTCAAAGCAGTATCAAGTCTCTATGAATCGTCTGTACTGAAAGCTTTCTGCATACATATTGTAAGGGAATTCCATTGTTTAATAGTTTAAAACATTACAAAAACGAAAAATCGACTTTTATCTTAAAAGACGTGTATCTTGAACTCTAATTAATATTTTGATTCATACCTATGTAAACGATGATTTTTTAAGAGCTTGAGAACTTTTTAAAAAAAAAACGCATAAAATTTGCAAAATCTCATCGATTCTTTATTTGAAACGTTAGATTGGTCCATGACATTTACTTTTTAAAGATAATTTCATTTAAATGTTGACCGCGGCTGCGTCTTAAGTGGTCCATTCGGAAAGTCCAATTTTGGGTAACTTTTTCGAGCATTTCGGCCGGAATAGCCCGAATTTCTTCGGAAATGTTGTCTTCCAAAGCTGAAATAGTTGCTGGCTTATTTGTGTAGACTTTAGACTTGACGTAGCCCCACAAAAAATAGTCTAAAGGCGTCAAATCGCATGATCTTGGTGGCCAACTTACCGGTCCATTCCTTGAGATGAATTGTTCTCCGAAGTTTTCCCTCAAAATGGCCATAGAATCGCGAGCTGTGTCGCATGTAGCGCCATCTTGTTGAAACCATATGTTAACCAAGTTCAGTTCTTCCATTTTTGGCAACAAAAAGTTTGTTAGCATTGAACGATAGCGATCGCCATTCACCGTAACGTTGCGTCCAACAGCATCTTTGAAAAAATACGGTCCAATGATTCCACCAGCGTACAAACCACACCAAACAGTGCATTTTTCGGGATGCATGGGCAGTTCTTGAACGGCTTCTGGTTGCTCTTCACTCCAAATGCGTCAATTTTGCTTATTTACGTAGCCATTCAACCAGAAATGAGCCTCATCGCTGAACAAAATTTGTCGATAAAAAAGCGGATTTTCTGCCAACTTTTCTAGGGCCCATTCACTGAAAATCCGACGTTGTGGCAGATCGTTCGGCTTCAGTTCTTGCACGAGCTGTATTTTATACGGTTTTACACCAAGTTCTTTGCGTAAAATCTTCCATGTGGTCGAATAACACAAACCCAATTGCTGCGAACGGCGACGAATCGACATTTCACGGTCTTCAGCAACACTCTCAGAAACAGACGCAATATTCTCTTCTGTACGCACTGTACGCATTCGTGTGGTTGGTTTAATGTCCAATAAAGTAAACTGATTGCGAAACTTGGTCACAATCGCATTAATTGTTTGCTCACTTGGTCGATTATGTAGACCATAAATCGGACGTAAAGCGCGAAACACATTTCGAACCGAACACTGATTTTGGTAATAAAATTCAATGATTTGCAAGCGTTGCTCGTTAGTAAGTCTATTCATGATGAAATGTCAAAGCATACTGAGCATCTTTCTCTTTGACACCATGTCTTAAATCCCGCGTGATCTGTCAAATACTAATGCATGAAAATCCTAACCTCAAAAAAATCACCCTTTATGTTTCAAAATTGAAATTTGATCAAGGAAACATTGAACGCATGGTTATTTAAAAGTACTGCTTTAATTTTTAGTTTTAAAAAATTAAAAAAAAACACTGCGCAACTTCATAAGGGGCATCCAAGCTTTGGAAGTAATAAGCGGCTATGTTATTAAAAATACGTCCATCGTTTGTTCTCATGCATTCACTATATTTTTTCAAAAGGAAGGTTATGAATTTTAAGAACATATGCAGTTAGAAACTAACTTTAATTTTAATCGAAAATCATTTGAATTTAAAACAATGACAGAATCTTCGAGAATCCAAGAAAATTAAACAAGAATCATTGACGCAATAGCAACTGTTTAATGACTGCCAATAATTTGTTTCAAACTTTTGGAAGAAGAGATCCTTCCCTTTAAAAATAAACTTAATTTTTAAATACACGCAAGGTCGGTATCCAAACCCAGATGTATGCACAAGCTATTATACCACGGGCTACTAGCTTCAAAACAGTTTTGTTTGGTTATTTGAATTTCAAGTACATTAAATAGATTTTCAACCAAATTGGTAAAACAATAATAGAAAGGTATAAAACTAAATCCAACATCTGTGTGAAATTGTTTTACATTTCCTTTTTCCCAAAAACGAAAAACACCCACAACCACAGAAAAAGCAAAACCTCAACAAAATTAACACACACGTCTCGAATCAAAAACAAATCACCCAAAAAGGCTCGACTATTATCATTTAATTCTTCATAGATTTACCAGAAAAATATATATATCTATGAAAATCCAAAAAAAAAGGAAAAACAAAGAGAAAACAAAGGAAAAATAGAAACACTTTGTTTCTTACAGGAATGGCCGCGTTGACAAGCCCCAAAACTTAATCTTTGCAAAAATATCTATAGCATCAAGCTTGCTAGCTACGAACGAGTGTATAGAAAAGGAATGAAAATAAAGTGAAATCCTATCAAGGAGGATAGGAGATAATACTAAACTCATAACGTATACAAATCACTACCTTTCCCTTCCATTTAACAAATTGTTTTTGATCCAAAAAGCAAATAACCCAACAAAACAAATAGCAACAACTTAAAAGTAAGAGACAGCGAAAAATAAAAAAAAGAATAGAACAGAAAAGAATAGACAAGAAAAAACAAAAAAAAACATAATAAGAGATTTCCAATAGATAAAATCCATCGATATATATCTTATCTGGAGGAGTTACAAAGGATTTTACCGTTCTATCGATTTCCAATCCAATAGATAATAAGCTTTATATTCCGGTCCGGTTCAATAGCAGTCGCCCTTTACAATCCATTTTCCCACTTAATAGGTATTTTCCTGCTCTTGGATTTAGTAATATGTCCTTCTACTACATCAGGATTCTGCTTTAAGTTAAACAGAATAAAATAAAAACGAATGAAAGAAAATCCGGATGCAACTTTTGTTAAAATAAAAGTAAATCAAATGGCAGTAGGTGGTTGTGTGCCGCCATCAAGTACGCCCGCCACCGCCTGTCCCCTGTAGGCTTTATTTAGATAAATAAATAAATAACCCCAGAGCATAATGGATGACAAAACTGAATCGAAAAGGTGTAGGATGAGAAAGAGAGAGAGAGAGAGAGAGACTAACTTTCCCAATAACTCCGGCAGCAATGAAGATTTCAACATGCCTTGAACATTCTCAAATGATTTTCTAAAGCATGATTTTCTATTCTGGGGGAATCTGTGCAGCAAAGTTTCGATCAGGCCATAGATCTGGATGGATGTGGAAGGACCGTTTCAAGTCCTTGTCTACAGACTATGAACACAGACAAACAACGAAACTTTGGCTATCAATATTGATATACTCTGTTCTGTACATGTACTTATACGGTTGACATGCATATCCTGAAAACGAACCATTCCCACCTGGATGGTGGGCCCCGCATTGGGCGCCATTTGTTTTCCTCTGCAATTCCTCATTGGTCTTATTATATTCCTATAGATATGTTTGTGTTTGTGTGTTATATCTGCAAAATCGAAATTATATGTTCCACAGAGATACCTCCAATTGATTTAGATCCTTTGGGGAATCTGCGGGGTATGCTCATAGGAATACACACAATAAAAATATATATCTATGTACCTATACACGTTTTATCCTTCTGAATCGTTTGCAGTTCTACGACAGCGACGACGGTGATGACGATGGTAACGAGAAGGACGATATAGTATCCTTACGCTCCTGGCACTAGTTGCCTAGGTAAGTTGCGCTTCTTCTGCACCATACTCATCTCCTACGCCCGGAAAACAATGAATTCCCCAACTGTGTTTGAACACGATAGTGAGGTGGTAGGATTAGAGGGAATATACAAAAAAAAAACAATTCTTTGTCATTTCACATTCTTCTGTTATGGTTTTTTCCTTTGGTCCTCCTATATTTTTCCTTCTTTTTTGGTAAAAAATAAAGAAATTGGTTGTACTAGTACTTGGTATTGGGAAAGGTTCCTATGGAGAACAAGAAAACAAAAAAACGGCAAAAATCTTTGAATTAGTGCCAACTTCATTGGCGTTGTTTACAGGAGACGATAAATTTTAGAATTTTTTGTTTTCATCTCCTCCTTGTATTTCCCTTCACTTTCTCACTCTCTGTCGTTCTCCATTTTTTCTAAGCTTTATTTTTTATTCTATTTTGTTCATGTTGTATAAAGAAAACAAGGGCTTAGAGAATGTTGTACTGCAGTATGTTCTCAATGTTGGCTAAGAAAACAAGCAAATGTCCTTAATTTTTTTTATTTCTTAGTTCTTTTTTTTTTCGTTGTTGTTATTGTTGTTCTTGGTCTTGTTGTCCTGATTGTTTTCTAAAAAATGCAGAAGAAAAAACTGTATCGGTAAAGGAAACGGATTTCCATCAGTTGAATGCGGACATGTTGTTTTGGATGTTGTCTAATGGTAATGCATATTACAAACACAAACTTATAGATATGAACATACACATATATACATTATACAATCGATATGTCGACTGCCAAAAGCCCTATTGTATATGGGATAAAAATAAATTGATAAAAATAACAAAAACGTCAAATGAAATGCTTTTGATTGACGGTGATTGAATTATAAGGAAATAGAATTTGATGAATGTTTTTGTACAAATGTACATATTTACATACAAGAATGGTGTATCTAATACATATGATTGGTATGCGTAATTAATTTAATATTGTTTTGGTTTACATACATGTATTTGGAAAAATATTTTCAAAGTACATCAGAAGTGGTTAAAGGGTGGAGAATAGCTACAATTTTTAAACATTCATTAAGATGGTAGTCAAGTAAAAAAAAAGTGGTTCCCGCAATTCCATCCGTCTGTCTGTCTATTGTCACCTTTACAGCTTAAACCATTTTATCAAACTTGGAAATGAAGGTTTAAAGTATGTTCATGAAATGCGATTTTACTTCTTTTTTTTTCATATACAAAATTACAGTATTCCTCTACAATTTTTTTGTTCAGAAATAGAGAATTTGAATTTCTTCAAAAACGAACCAATAGATTTGTATGGGTTTTTCTCTATTTTTTGCGTGCGACATATTATAGGAACTATATAGCAAGTTTTGCATTCGTGCAAAATTTCGAACTCGAGATTTTAATCAAACATGATATTACGATGGTAGAAAAGTCGAAAAAAGTGGGTCCCGCGAATCCGTCCGGTCTGTTTTGTCTGTCTGTCGACACTTCTACAGCCTAAACCATTGGGTCGATTTAGTTCAAACTTGAAATTTAAGGTTTTGAGCAAAATCTCGACAGGCGTTTTTTTAATTTTTTTTTAAGATCAAAACTAACAGTGGCCCCCATACAAATTTTTTGGTCAAAAAACGAAAATTAGATTTTTCTCAAAAACAAACCGATAGATTTTTTTTTAATTTTATCTAAAATTTTATTTTTTAACTTGGCTTCTTTTAATAAGAAAAACATATTTCTGTATTGCTCAAGAATGGTTCCGCTCATAGAACCGTTATTTTGTTTTTTAATTTTCTCAGCAAATTATGAACTGAATTCAATAATTTTTTTTTCTGAATAAGTTCTTATATTACTTTAAAAATATTTGATTATCAAAAGTGCAATTTTTTATTGTTTGAATTTTTAAAAAAATATAGATTTTTTTTTTCAAAATTCGATACCTTAAAAACGGATCAACAGTTTTTTACAAAATTCAAACGTATGGTGTATACTTTTGATTTCTAAACAACTGCATACCAAATTTTTTAGAACAATATTGAAAAATTTTATACATAAAAATTAATAATTAAAAACAAATAACTTTCAAAAAAAAAATTTGAAAAATAAAGGGTTTTTTTGAAGACAAACTTATTTTTGAGGTAAAATTTGCAATATTTAAATATATTTTTTGTTAATATTTTAACTATATTTAAAGTAAATTATTTTGACAAAATTTTAATTACATTCCTATCTTTTATCCAAATTAATGCATTTGGCACATATTTATGTATTTTTATAACTATAACTATTGTAAATACCAACTATGGCCGTGTAGTGTAGCGCCACTGCATCGAATTAACGAATGTGTCTATCAAGAATTAATATCTTGGTACTTTTTTATTTATGATTTTAAAATATTATTCTTTAAGAATAAGGTTGTTTAACAAGAAATGCGATTTGATTGTAGTAGGTACCTTCTACCTACCAATAACATTCTTTCACTACCATCATAAACATGTCATTATCTATCTATCTGCATAAAGATGACCACGTGAACTATTCTATGTTCGTTTTAGACACCTGGCTAACTACACAACCAATAGGCTATCGCTTTACAATTTAAACATACATATTCTTCCTCTTTCTAATCTTCAGATAATTTACTTTCCATCCTGGTTCTTCTAATATGAAATTAAAATAAGGCTATCCAAAGGAAAAAGCTTTGAACGAAATAGTTGAATACACAAACAATTGTTTTCCTTAAGTACGATTACAAGTATATTTCACTTCCGGGATGAAATGTCCCAGGATGAGGAGTTGTGTCTTGGGATGAACTGCGCATTTTGTTTCGACAAATTAAATGGCATTTATATCTTTGAAGAAAAACTTATTTTACAGGTATATTTTAATATCTTATTTAGGTACTTTTTTAAACAGACTTTTTGCATACAGAAGCAAGTTCGTGCGAACCAGTCGTGCATTTTATTTTTTCTTAACTTGGCTTCTTTTAATAAAAATTGGTTTTGTTTGTATTGATTCAAATGAGTATATCTATCCCTAGAACCGTTATATTGTTTTCAAAAATATTCTCAGAGACTCATGAACAGATTTCAATAATTTTGGTCCTACACAAGCTCTTGTATTGTCTTAAGTTTATTTTTGATTTTTAGAAGCATACATTTTTTTCAAAATTCAAGGTCTCAAAAACGGGTGAACTCTCTTTTAAGAAAAACATATATATAATTTATATTTATATGTTCTGCATATTTGCATGTTTTTTGTTATAAATCAGGTAATGTATTATGAAAACTAAAAAATATATATGCCTCCTCGAATATTATGTTAAAAATAATAAATATTGGCTTCAAAACATTGTTTTAACATGTGGTTACATACAACACAAAATGGTACAAGCTTATTTTGGACTCAAGTTTAGTGGCTGGGATGCCACCCACACTATAAATTCCCATTCCGTCTGTCGATTTGTCTTGCTTAAAAGTTTTTCTATATCAATTTTTACCAAATTTGCGTAATGTTTTTTGTAGATTTTATTTTTTATGAAAAAACGTACTGTTGGATTTTTATATAAAAATAACTGAATATCGAAAACAACATTTTCTGTGAAATAAAAATAAGTTTGAAGCCAATATTTTTAATTTTTGAAAGATATTTGAGTCGAAAATCAATTTTTACCAACTTTTATACATTTTTTTAAGGTTTTTATTTTTTGTAAACAAATTGTCAATTCGATTTTCTCAAAACTTGTCCTTATGTTGAATTTAATAATTCTTATAAGTAAAAATTAGTTAAAAGCTATTATCTGAAATTTTTGAAAAGATATTTGAGTCGAAAATCATTTTTTACCAACTTTTGTTAATTTTTTTTCGGTTTTTAATTTTTTGTAAGAAAACTGTCTGTTCGATTTTTTTCAAAATTTAACAAAATGTTAACAACAATATTTTTTGAAAGATATAAGTAAATTAAAGCCAATATCTCAAAGTTTTGAAAAGATATTTGAATCGAAAATCAATTTTTACTAACTTTTAATAATTTTTTTTTTGGTTTTTATTTTTTTGTAAAAAACTGTCAATTCGATTTTTTCAATATTTTTCAGAATGTTGAAAACAACTTTTCTTATAAGATAAAAAAAGTTTGACCTAAATTTTAAGTTTTTGAATCAATATTGAATTTTTGCCAACTTTGAGTAATGTTTTTTTTTAGATTTTTATTTTTTATAAAAAAAAACTGTCAATTTGATTTTTCTCAAAATTGTGTCAAATGTCAAACATATTATTTTTTGCTGCGCAAAATTGTTTTGGATATGGAATAATTTTTTAGTCATAAAATTTTGGAGAGGACAAATTTTTTTCAGTTTTTTTTATTTATAAAAAAAAACCGTTAAATGGATTATTTTTCGAAGAATATACTTCTTTGATATCACGTTACAATATATTATATACAATTTAATTCAAGTCTCTAGCGTTTTTGGTTCGTAAAATATTTAGGGTTAAACAAAATTTTCACCTTTTTTTCTTTTTTTTCAAACGGCTATGGTAAAAAAAACATGCACGCAATTTTCTTGAGAGCCCTTTCTGTATAACAAAATTTATTTGAAATCGATATTTCTTCTGGTTCTTGAGCTATGGACGACGAAAAAAACGTCACGAACGTACGGACGTATGGACGTACAAACGTACGTACACCCGCACGCACAGACATCTTTCTAAAAATCTTTTCTTTTGATTCTAGGGACCTTGAAACGTCGAAAAATGCCAAAATTTTCAATTTGAAAAATCGGACCGATTACAATAACTTCCTATGTTAAGTTAAAAACTAAAAAATGGTTTTCGACTCAGGTTTATCGGGGACAAAAAAACATATTCGCTTAAAAATTGTTTTATTTTTAACAAAATGTTATAATTAATACCATTTTGTGTCAAAGTAAGACACAAGCTTAAAACGAAATGAATCACAATCATTTTTATTTAAAATGGTTTTCTCCCATTTCTCAAATTGCTGGATATAATACCGAACGTGACATCTGAATAAAAAATAATATAAATACAGAAAATAAAAAAGAATATAAATACAGAAAAAGAATAAGTTTATTCAAACCTTAAAATGGTAATTTAAATTTTAAACTTTTCCTTAACAACTATTATCATCATCATCATAACACATAATGATTACCATCATCATTTAAATGAAAAGGTTCGCTTTTGAGTTTCAAAATAAATTGAACACTCTTTATGCACCTATTTTATATATGTGCATATGCACATACGTATCTTCATTCCTTAAAACAATACAAAGCTATGACCGAGAGTATAA
>NC_079148.1:33279186-33341282 GCF_945859685.1 Eupeodes corollae
TAATGCATGAACAAATTAATTGTTGTTCTAGGAAACTTAATTTTGGCTCATCCTTTACAGCGTACATATGAATACAACTTTAAAAGATTTATCTCTTTCTTTAATTTTCTGACTCAGTGCACTAAACCTTCCTTTCAAATTAAATATTCAAATAGTTCTTTCCACACAAAAGAGTTTTCTCTTAACCGCATCTAAGATTAAACGAGACTATCATCCGTAGTTTGCTTGAATGAGTTAATCAAAAAAAAAATGGAAATTAAAAGATAGGAAGAAAAGCAGACGGAATTCATGTATATTCAATATTTATTCTGCCGCTCATCCTTTATACAGATTACCTATCTTAATAATGTCACTTTGATTAAAGCCTTGAGATTAATAATAATTCTTTTTTTGAAGACTCAACTTGCCATGCTTATCGATAAATTGACATAAGAGACAAAAAGGGTAAAGAGGGACAGAAAAATTGTCATTTTCATCTTTATTATGACAAAAAAAACTATACCTCATTCGACTTTGGTTTGGTTGTGTGTGATGGTTCGTCTCTCATCTACAATTTTGCCCTTAAAGAAATTCATCCTTGTCTTCTACTACTACTTGCACACTTCACTCCACAGGACAGACTCAATCAAATGAATAGAGCAGAAGAAAAGAACGATGATGGGTTTCCGATTTTTATCAGAATTTAATATAAAAAAAGAAGAAATAAAAACGTAAAGGGAGGGAAGGAAGAGAAAAGAATAAATCCATCTCATCTGAGTCTATATACATTATTGACTAAGACTAGGACTATAGGAGTACACAAGGATAATAACAACAAAATGGGTGGGTTTGGGTTATATTGAAAGTCTCCTAAAAATGTTTTGCTGATTAAGTAAAATGCTGCTAGGATATTATCATTAATTTTGTGTTATTCTATGGGATTGTGTCTATTAGTCCTTGCCTTGTTTGGATTAAGATATTTTAGGTGAGTTAGGTGGGAAGTTTCGTATAGAATAGGTGTAGGCTACGTATAGGTTATATTCATGTTAACTTAATAATACATAATTTATTGCTTGATTAAGTAGATTGAGTTATTGAACTGGAAAAATTGCAATATGGAAGTAAAATACTCTTCTAATAATGAACATTAGTCATTTAGTTGTTTTTGACATCATAAATAAACAGATTTTATAGGTTTCATAGAAAATCTTTATACAAATAAGGCATAAGGAAATTTATTCTTAATTTCTTAAATTAGTTCGTTTTGTGTTGAAACAAAATTGATATAGACTAAACCTTTCTACAATATGTACATAATCCTATCTCATAATTTTACTATTCCCAAAAGTGAATTTAAAATCAAATACTTACGCCTAACCATAAATAATAATTATTTTAAGGTATTTCTAAGAATTAAAATTTAATTAATCAATCAGAATTTTATCGCCCAGCTTACAATCAAAAACACTGTTCTCGCCATCACCAACCAGAAAAACCCCTCATCTATGACAAAAAGGATATTTCTACAAAAGGGTATACCTACCTATACCTTTAGTTTGGTATAATATAACCCAATCCTTTTTTTGGGCAACAGGATATAGCCGTATATATTCTACAGCAAAATAGTTAAGGCAAACGAAAATAATGTGCTTATAAAATCCACTTTTTAATAACCCTTTATAATACAAAATACAACCCATGATAGTCATTAATCAAAACTCCTAGACTCTACCATTATGGACTTTTTGTTTTGGTTTTAAGAACAATGTTGTGAAAAGATGAAAAATAATTAATTAGGCTTGAAAAATAAGAAGATATCTATTCTTATTCAAGTTTGTTGTAATTAGATTAATATAGGGACATTTCTCCTACTCAAATATTAAAAAATAAAATTGTAAAAAATTTGAAACAATAAAATGAATACAAAATGTTTAAGAATTTATTGTCATTTTGAAACTGGTTTAGTTAGTTAGTATTTAAAAAAAATGATGTTGATTGTTTAAGATTTTGGCAATAACAGACAATTCATATGAATTTGAAATAAGTGACATTTAATTTATCTTTTCAAGATTTGAATTTATTTGGTATTTTTTCAAAAATTGTGATTTTGTTTACGTGCATCTTAAAAGCATATTATTTGTATGTTTCTTTTTATCTAGTTGTTATTTAATATCTATCAATTTTCTACATATTTGAACACAAGTAAAATGCTTAGCCCTTATCCATGAGCTATTTTTATTTTAAAATATGTTAAAAATATTTGACTGTTTTCTAACAAATACTTTCTTTTTACTTTTTTCAGGTAAGGCACCTTTATCTACCGGATTATGGTAAAACAATTAATGAATTTAGAAATAAATAACATAAAGTTAAAATCGGTTAAGTGAAACATTTTGTTAAATGCAACAAGAAATGTATATCGGAATGTGCCACCCTAACATTTTTGAAGTTCGAACACAGCACAAATATTAAAAAACAATTGACAATCCAATATTAAATTGCGAATTCATTAAAGTCTCATCTTTTTGCAGTTATACAAAATTTCTGATAAGTGCAAAAAATTATTGGGATTTCTATATCTTGAAAATAACCGTAGTTGAGCATAATTTTCAGCATTTATAAGTTATAGGAAATACTATACAAGTTATAAGTTATAGGAAATACTATACAAAAATGTTATTCAAGCGTTGGGGTTCAATTCAATATGTCCAACTGTGTTTCACTACCCGAGTTTTTTTGACATTCTATAAATAGTATAGTAGAAACTTCCAAAAAAAACCCATAGGCAGTAGCCAGATTTTTGTATTAAAAAATTGGTACAGCTGAAAGAAGAACTGTCAGAATAATAAACAAAAAAACACAACAAAAAAAAATAACTAAAACTATTAAGATGGACAATTTTCAGGAACAAAAGGTAAAAAAAAATAGGGAAATTGAGATTCTATAAAAAATGTTCATTTGACAATTGCAGCTTTGACATAAAATAAAAACTTCAAGAAGGGGTTTCTTCGTAGACTACTACATTAACATGTGGTGTTAAAGCGAGCTTGTAGCTCTTCTGTATATGCCTGAATCGACTTGAAATGAGCTTGATCAGAGTCAAGTCAAGGTTTACCAAGAAAAACCTGTTTGGAGGAGTTGGTTTTACAGATAATGCATTATGGTCTGTCTTTTTGCATGTTCGTTAAAAGAAATAGTTTTGTTTTAATCAAATTAAAAAAAAAATTGGACATGGACTAGGTAGCATATTCTTATATAATGCTGATCTATTCAGTTCTTCATTGTTTAACACGAATCACTTGAACTTCATAAGAAACATCGAAACACCATTTGCATTTTATAAAGTGCTGTCAAACTTAATCATTTTTAAATCTTCTTGTACAGTGGAAAAACCGAAAAGATTTATTTAAATGGAAATACCTAAAGCTTTAGTGAAAGAAAGCAAAACATAATTGTGTTTTCTATTGTTTTATCTTGCATAAAATAAGCCCAGAACGTCCATTCTCATTAACAAAACTAAATAATATCAACAGTAACAGTTTGATTTTGTTCTCCAATAGAAAACACATTCCAAATGCACAATTACTTAACGACAATTTAGAACGAAATCACAAAAGATCCATTAGAGACTCGTATAAATGTCAAAAACTCATCCCTAGCAAGATTCTAATTTAACTTTTATCGGTAGTATTCATACTGCGGATAATGTTTTTGTTACTCGTGTAAAATCCTACTATACTATTGATAGATTTTCCAAAAAACACGGGTATTCCGATGTAAATACAAACAGAGCTTTTGATTTAAATCAAATCTTTTGCAGTACTGATTAATTTTACTTACCTATTTTCATTTTTAACAGTTGAGGTTATAAAAATGAATCAAAATGCTTTATCTCAGTGTCAAAACTCATTACTTTTAGCTTTTGCTAGCATTCGTATGCAAAACGGTCTTATGACAAACAACGCGGAATTAAAAGTGATTTCATTTCATTTAAAAAATCTATCTTATTTAAGAAATTGTATTACGCAGAAAAAAAGCGGTGTCTCATTTAAAACTGCAAATTTTTTTCTTAGGAATCACAATAGTGTATATGTGTGTTTTTAAAAAAAAATTATGCAATAATTTATTTTATTTATTCAACCCTTAAAAAGTAATGCTTTTTGGGATGATCGTTTGATTTATAAAATTAAAACTATGTTTTTTTGAAATTGGTGACCCTAGTTACAGCAGAATTGCTGAAGATATAACTATAACTAAAACATAACTAAAATATCTAAAAAACGACAAATTAATTCTGTGAAAAAATTATGCATTTTCATCCTGCTTTGGTGCAATTGATATTAATTTTCAAAGTTATCCATTATGGCAAACTTTATACTTTTTAAGATATTATTTTGTTTCGTTAAAAATTACTTTACATTTTTTCGTTTTCTAGTACTTGTAGGATTCGAAATAAAACTTAATTTTATTTTATATAAGTTGAGAGAGAAGTTTCAACAAATCATGGAACTAGTTCAAAATCGTTAACTATCAAAGGTTTTTTGACTTTTTAAACAGCCCATAAGCTTTAGAACCATACTTTTGAGCAAAATTAATGCCAAATATTCTTGTTTTCGTCACTTTTATGGTAGAGTTGTCACAAATACTTTTTTTTTTTTTAAGAATAAATTTTAAAAATGAATGATGTTTTTGATTTATATAGTTGGTTGAGTCAAATCTCTTGTTAATAGTCATTCTAACCATCTGGAGCTCATACTCAGAGCTTAGGTTTAAGTATGAGCTCCTTAATTAAATTTTGTTATACAGATACAGAAAGGGCTCTAAAGAAAATTGCGTGAATGTTGGTAACAATTGAATTTCGACTCAAATATCTTTTCAAAAATAATGAGATTATGGCTTTTAAAAGAAATATTATTTTCAACATTCCGCAACAATTTGAGAAAAATCTAATCGACAGTTTTTTTACAAAAAATAAAAACCAAAACAAAAATTAATAAAAGTTGGTAAAAATTGATTTTGGACTTCAATATCTTGTCAAAACTTTGCGATATTGCCTTCAAACTAATTTTTTCTTATACGAAATATTCTTTTTAACATTCGATAAAATGTTGAGAAAAATCGAATCGAAAGTTTTTTTTAACACCTAAAAAAAAACATTAATTAAACTTGCTAAAAATGTACTTTCGACTCAAATAGCTTCTCAAAAATTAAAAATATTGGTTTTAAACTTATTTTATCTCACATAAAATCAGTGAATTTTTGATACAAATCCAACAGTCCGTTTTTCCATAGAAAAAATAAAATCTACAACAAACAGTACAAACATTTGGGAAAAATGATGTTCGGTTCTCGATATCACGCGAAAAATAGGAAGAATTGACTTCAAATTGACTTCAAATTGATTTCATTCATCCAATTTGTATTTGTTTATATAAAAGATACAAAATTGGTTAACGACTAAAAAATCTCGTTTACAAAAATAGGTTTTGAAATCAAAGTATTTCAATATTTGTATTAATTTTAAATTTTTTTAGAATCATTCAATTGACAGCTTTTTTAACAAAGCACGAAAACCTACAAACCTTTTAAGCAAAACAAATCGACAGACAGGATGGGAAGTTATCAGTGTGGGTCACATCCAACCCTCTTCTTTTTCCATTTATTTGTGTTCTTAATTATAAAGAAGTAGGAAAAGTAAGAGTTGCTTGTTTATTCAATGAAAAATAATGACGTATCAGAAATAAGTTTACAAGCATAAGTCAACAAAGCTTTGTGCTCTGCACAACAATTAAAAAGTCGTTTGATGGATAGCTAAAAACTTTTATCAAATTTTAAGTCCTTTATTTGACCAAGGATGATTATCATAACGATTTCTATTTTTATTAGGCTATTAATTATGAACTGTGGACATTTATATACTGACTAATAAAGTTCATGTTGAAATCTTTTTCAGATCAACCCCTCCATATCGATTAACTATGACCACTCATAAATTTTAATATTGGTCATAAAAATTGTATATCTTATTTATATAGTGTTGTTTGATTTTGATGAATTTGTTTATGACACTACACTAAATTTATCTTCCCATTTACTTTAAAAAAAAATTGAAATTTGTCAAGCTTAAAGTTTCTATATCCGTTATGCTTTCAAGAACTTAGAAGACTTTCAACTTATTTTTTTATTTAACAGTTAAAAATATCTTTTTTTGTATATATAGATTGACAAAAAGCTAACATTTGGAATAATCTTTACTACTACCTTGTGGCCAATAGAAAGTTATCAATGCAGTCACATACATATGTAGCTTTATTTTTTTAAATAACTCATGAAGTAGATAATCATTTTTTTCCAGACAAGACACCTGAAAATGAATGCACAAGAATCCAGATAACTTGAGCTATTATTATAACGTTATTAAACCAGTTTTTAAGGATACCTTAAATCTGTTTAATATCGAAAAAGTTCTACAGCATTTTCTTTCTTGGTTTCCCTAAATATCTCGTTGGCGGTGGATTCAAAGATAAACATTCATACAAACATAATCAAAAATCCATAACACAAAAATCACAACCATTTTTGTTTTTCCTAAGCCGCTTGTCTCAAGATCTCTGCAGTGCTTTTTATGACATCAGCAACAATAAAATAAAAAAAGAGGTCTTCTTTTACGCAAATGACCTGAAATCAAAATCATTTTTATATCCAATAATAATTCAACAAATATAAAAATAATTCTCTGATAAGGTACCTACCTAAAAGACTTGAAATTCATCGAAATAAATTCTGCCTATCCGCTCGATGCCTTCAACACCACCTTCTCCTACATCACCACGAACCTTGCCACCCTTTCTAGTTATTTAATAAACCACAAAAAGAATAAACCTTTAGGAGCTCATTGAAATAATTAAAAATAATTGTTTTATTATCAAAATATTAGCCTTTGCTTTGCGATGTATTAAAACACAAGGTTTGATGATAGCAGCTCAGCTATGGAGCTTCCAAAAAAGAACATTAAACTAACTTCATCCATTTTGAAAGTTATGTTTTTTATCTCGATCTTAACCTCAGAGTTAATGTTGTCATAAACTCAGTTGTTAGAGATTATTTTATCCCGACAAGAGTTTATGACGGTACAGCGCCAGCATCATTGCCGAAAGAATATTCCATTTTAGGGCAAGCAGACGCCTATTTTCACACAGAACATGCTTTTTATATTCTTTTTTGTTTTTGCTTAAATATAGGGAAAGGATTTTTTTCTTCTTCTTCTTGTTGCCGGGGAAAGGATCCCAATTTTATAGCAAGGCAAACAGGATACTTTAAAAGGTTTCCACTAGCAGGACAAAGGTTGGTTGGGGTTTCAGTGATGGGGTGAGAAAAAGCAAGTTGTGTTGCTTAAGTACGGTACAGAGTAGAAAAAGCAACTTGTTGTTTCTATTACGTTGCACTTTGGTTGGTTTCTTTCAAATGCATGGTTTATAAGGGGGAGCGAGTTATTCTGTTTTATAGAAAGTTATTTCATTCAGCTGGAATAAAACTTTTGACTAAACTAACTTGCTACGACGACGTCAGTGCTGTATATTAGAGATCCACGAGGGTCTTGATTGTATCCCGGAGGACTTTGTTTCTGCCATACGTCAGTCGCGTCGATTGCATTTACCTATCTTATTTTTTTGCTAAGTATCTTGCCAAGGTATGGTAATATTTTACCTCCTTCATTTAGTAGATTTTTTTGGATTTGATATTTAAACTTTATTTTCAGTCTACAACACGGGGGGGGGGTACGGTAGGAACTAGAAATATGCTCAATTTTGGTAAAAAACTTGAATTTAACGATAAGTTATACGTAGCTACCTTTAAAAGAAAAGGAAAACGACGACAAGATTTAATTTAATACGTGCTCTCTTCTTGTTTCGGATGTTATTTATTTCTGCTACGTGCGTGAGTTGTAGGGAACCTCTCAGTACCTAAATATATAGACACGGCGCACCTACATTATACAGTGTTAAAAATAAAAATAATATAGAGGCGAATTGCCTCACAAAACCTGAGAAAAGGAAAACTTGCTGCGGTTCTTGCAAAAAGAATGAGATACGAGCTTTCAAATTCTATGAAATAAAACATGACTTGAAGGATAAAAAAAGAAACTTAAAAATAGCTACACTCGTATACGACGAGCTTCAGGTTCTGGTTTATGGTTCATGGTTGGCTTCTATTAATTTGACAAGATGTGTGTAACTGAATTTAAAATTGACGAAAAAAGTTGCGAACATGCTTCGAGTGACAGCCAAGTGGGGGAGGATAATTAAATTGAACGTACCTGGCTAATTTCAAAAATCACTGATGCAAACTGGCTTAATTTTAAAAGTGTGTTTAAGGTAGGTTTACTGCAGTACATATTACCCGAATTAGATTTTCTTTTTCAAAATTATAGTAATTGACAAAAAATACCAGGAATTTGCTTATGAATCAAAAAATCTTAATTTTTTTCATTTTATTTTAAGTCCTTCGAAGAATTAGAGCTCATAAATTTGATGTTGATTGTAGTCCTAGTCATGAATTGTCTTCAAAGCGATATTAAGTCTCTATAAATCGTCTGTACTGAAGGCTTTCTGCATACAACTTTTAAGGAAATTCTATTGTTTAATAGTTTCAGACATTACAAAAACGAAAAATCAACTTTTATCTTAAAAGACTTGTATCTTGAACTCTAATGAACATTTTAATCCTTAGTTTTGAATCAGTAATTCATACCTATGTATGTTTCAAAATTGAAATTTGATCAAGGAAACATTGAAGGACGCATGATTACTTAAAAGTACTGCTTTGATTTTAAATTTTAAAAAGTTAAAAAAAAAACACTGCGGAATTTCAAAATTGGCATCAAAGCTTTGGAAGTAATAAGGGGCTTACTTACTTACTTAAGGTGGCACTACAGTCCGGAGTGAACCTGAGCCTCGACCAACATGCGTCTCCAGCCAGCTCGGTCCCTAGCTAGCTGTCTCCAGTTTCGCACGCCAAGTTGGTTGAGGTCCTCGCCCACCTGGGTGCGCCACCTGAGATGCGGTCTTCCTCTACTGCACCGTCCTTCGGGATTGGATTAGAAGACCTTCCGGGCTGGAGCGTTGATGTCCATCCGCTCTACATGACCTAGCCATCTATGTCGTTGGACTTTAATTCTGCTAACTAGGTCAGTGTCGCTGTGCAGCTCGTACAGTTCGTCGTTTTATCTTCTCCTCCATTCTTCATCTATGCGTTCGGGACCAAAAATCACAAGAAGAATTTTTCTCTCCCAGCATCCTAAGACGCTCTCATCTTTTTTTGACAGGGTCCAGGCCTCAGCGCCATAAATGAGAACCGGGATGATGAGTGTCTTATTGATGGTGATTTTACATGCTCGAGAGAGGACTTTACTTCTCAATTGCCTTCTAAGTCCAAAGAAGCAGCGATTTGCAAGAGTTATTCTTCGTTTGATTTCAGCGCTGGTGTCGTTGTCTGTATTAATAGCGGTGCCTAGGTAGACAAAGTCCTTAACTACCTCAAAGTTATAGCTGTCTATGGTGACGTTTTGTCCAAGGTGTCGTCGTTCAGTGTCCTTTTTTGATGACAGCATTTACATGGTCTTGCCCTCATTAACCACTAAACCCATCTTCTTCGCTTCCGGCGCAATGCTCAAAAACGCTCCACTGACATCACGCTTTGATCTTCCAATTTTGTCAATATCATCTGCGTATCCGAGTAATTGGATGGATCTTTGGAAGATTGTGCCTCTAGTGTTGACGGTTGAGTTTTGCACAATTCTTTCCAGAACGATGTTGAAGAAGTCGCATGACTGTGCATCGCCTTGTCTAAAACCTTTTTTGACATCAAATGCATCGGTAAGATCTTTTCCGACCTTGATAGAGCAGCGTGCATTCTCCATCGTCATTCTGCACAAACGGATAAGTTTGACAGGGATGCCAAAACTATACATGGCTCTGTAGAGCTCTTTCCTATAGATGCTGTCATACGCGGTTTTAAAATTGATAAATAGATGGTGGGAATCGATTTTAAGCTCCTGGGTTTTTCCTAGATCTGCTTAGTGTGATAGTGGACTTTCCTGGTCTGAAGCCACACTTATAAGGACCTATCAGTTTGTTGACGAACGGCTTCAGACGTTCACATAATACGGCAGAGAGGATCTTATACGCAATGTTAAGGGGACTAATGCCTCTGTAGTTGGCGCAGTTTAGAGGGTCTCCTTTCTTATGTATCGGGCACACTATGCTGAGATTCCACTCATCGGGCATGCTTTTTTCCGACCATATTTTTTAGATGAGTTGGTGCATGCTCCGTAACAAGTCATCATAGCAGGCGATGACTTCGTCAAGGTCGGGTAGGCGGAATTGTTGATCTGCATCGCCGAGGTTGAGTGGTTCTATCTCACTTACAGCGGAATTCGGTTCGTCATCGCCGTTATATAATTTGGAGAAGTGATCTTTCCATATTCTCAGCATGGACTGCGGTTCTACAACGATGTTCCCCTGATCGTCTTTACATTTTTCGGTTCGTGCCTGGTACCCTTGGGATGTTTTTTTACCTTTTGGTAAAATTTACAAACCTCATTCCTGTTGTGACATCCCTCTATCTCCTCGATCGCGCGCTTCTCATGCTCTCTTTTTTTCTTCTCTCTCTTCTGCTCGTAGAGCTTGCGAGCAGCTCTAGTCCTTTTGTACAGCTCTGTTTTGCATGCCTCTTGTTTCGCAGCGTGCGCTTGCCGGTATTCGTCGTCAAACCAGCGGTTTCGCTGTGGTGGCCGTGTGAAACCTAGCACTTCAGAAGCGGCATCTCTGATGGCTGCAAGGCAATGTTGCCACTGGTTACCAATGCTTAATGCAGGCAGCATAGGACTCCTTATGAGGTTATTAGAGACTCCATCAGAAAAGGACATGGCAGTCTATTGCGATTGTAGCCATCTAACGTCGAATCTTCTCACAGTACTTCCTTGTTTTAGCTTGGATCGGGATATCCGTAGCCGTACCTTGGCTACAACGAGGTAGTGGTCCGATTCAATGATGGCCTCTCGGAATGTTCGGATATCCTGGATACTGGAAAAGTGTCGTGCGTCGATCGCAATGTGGTCAATCTGGTTGACGGTTGATTGATCAGGAGATTTCCATGTCCCCTTGTGGATATTCAGATGAATGAACTGCGTACCAGAACGTCTCGCCCCGCAGCGAAATCGACCAGCCTGAATCCGTTGTCTGAGGTAGTGTCGTGCAGGCTGTATCTCCCGATTATGCCACCAAAGATGTCTTCTCTTCCTAGCTTGGTATTAAAATCTCCTAAGACAATTTTAATGTCATAGCCACGGCTCTGCTCATATGTCTTGTCCAAGAGCTCGAAGAACATATCTTTGGTGTCTTCATCTTTCTCCTCTGTTGGGGCATGCGCGCATATTAGGCTTATGTTGGCGAATTTAGCCTTGATGCGGATTGTCGAGATGCGCTCGCTCACACTGTTGAAACTCAAGACTTTTTGCCTGAGTCTAGTTCCAACAACGAATCCACACCCAAAAAGACGCTGTCTTTGTTCTCGGTAGCAGTCGCCGTAGTAGATATCGCAGTCTTTTAGTTTGCGGTTGCCCGGTCCATCACATCGCACTTCTTGGATGGCTGTAATATCTGCCTTGCAGCAGTTTAGGGCTTCCGCTAATTGTTCGGCTGCACGTGGTCTGTTAAGGGACCTAACATTCCACGTACATATCCAAAGTTCGTTGTCCTTATTTCGTTTGCGTGGGTTGTCAACAGTGAATCCATCCGTATCCGAGGCTTGTTGTTGCTTCGAAACTATGATGTTTTTACGTGGTCAGGAAGTCACCCCGACGGCACAACCCCCAACCTGGAGGGCCAGATCCTTAGTATAACTCCAAGGAAGGGGAGCCGGATGAACCGCTCCTTATAGGCCTGGGCTCCGAATATGTCGAAGAAGCCCTATAAGGTGTTCACTAAGTAGTTCAACCTTACTGGAACTGTAGACGCCACCGTTGATTCCATCTGGAGAATTCTTCCGCTGCCGCCTGGATAAGGAGAGGTGCCTTAGTGGAAGCACCTCTCTCCCCCTCTCTCGTTTGCTGGCCCCAACTACTTTCTGCTGGGGTTGGAACCCAATCTCCAGTTGAGTTACTAGGCACCCGATGTTCACCGCGGGGAGGTGAGAGTAGGAGTTGATAGACAGAGGTGGATTTTGAGAAAAACCAGTGGACGCTTGTGTCCTCTTGAATGCACATGTCTACCATTTGAGCATCGTAATAAGGGGCTATGTTATTAAAAATACGTCCATCATTTATTCTCATCCATTCACTCTATTTTTTTAAATGAAAGGTTATGAATTTAAAGAACACATGCAGTTTGAATTTTTAATTAAAAATCATTTGAATTAAAAACATTGACAACATCTTCAAGAATCTAAGAAAATTAAACAAGAATCAATGACGCAATAGCAACAGTTTAATGACTACCAAGAATTTGTTTCAAACTCTTGGAAGAGGAGATCATTCCCTTTAAAAATAAACTTAATTTTTAAATACACGCAAGGTCGGTATACACACTCAAATAAATGCAAAAGCTTTAATACCACGGGCTACTAGCTTCAAAACAGTTTTGTTGGGTTATTTGAATTTCAAGTACATTAAATAGATTTTCAACCAAATTGTTAAAACAATAATAGAAAGGTATAAAACTAAATCCAACATCTGTGTGAAATTGTTTTACATTTCCTTTTTCCCAAAAAACAAAAACACCCACAACCACAGAAAAAGCAAAACCTCAACAAAATTAACACACACGTCTCGAATCAAAAACAAATCACCCAAAAAGGCTCGACTATTATCATTTAATTCTTCATAGACTTACCAGCAAAATATATATATGTAAGAAAATCCAAAAAAAGGAAAAACAAAGAGAAAACAAAGGAAAAATAGAAACACTTTGTTTTTTATAGGAATGGCCGCGTTGACAAGCCCCAAAACTTAATCTTTGCAAAAATATCTATAGAATCAAGCTAGCTAGCTACGAACGAGTGTATAGAAAAGGAATGAAAATAAAGTGAAATCCTATCAAGGAGTATAGGAGATAATACTAAACTCATAACGTATACAAATCACTACCTTTCCCTTCCATTTAACAAATTGTTTTTGATCCAAAAAGCAAATAACCCAACAAAACAAATAGCAACAACTTAAAAGTAGGAGACAGCGAAAAATAAAAAAAAGAATAGAACAGAAAAGAATAGACAAGAAAAAACAAAAAAACATAATAAGAGATTTCCAATAGATAAAATCCATCGATATATATCTTATCTGGAGGAGTTACAAAGGATTTTACCGTTCTATCGATTTCCAATCCAATAGATAATAAGCTTTATATTCCGGTCCGGTTCAATAGCAGTCGCCCTTTACAATCCATTTTCCCACTTAATAGGTATTTTCCTGCTCTTGGATTTAGTAATATGTCCTTTTACTACATCAGGATTCTGCTTTAAGTTAAACAGAATAAAATAAAAACGAATGAAAGAAAATCCGGATGCAACTTTTGTTAAAATAAAAGTAAATCAAATGGCAGTAGGTGGTTGTGTGCCGCCATTAAGTACGCCCGCCACCGCCTGTCCCCTGGAGGCTTTATTTAGATAAATAAATAAATAACCCCCGAGCATAATGGATGACAAAACTGAATCGAAAAGGTGTAGGATGAGAGAGAGAGAGAAAGAGAGAGACTAACTTTCCCAATAACTCCGGCAGCAATGAAGATTTCAACATGCCTTGAACATTCTCAAATGATTTTCTAAAGCATGATTTTCTATTCTGGGGGAATCTGTGCAGCAAAGTTTCGATCAGGCCATAGATCTGGATGGATGCGGAAGAACCGTTTCAAGTCCTTGTCTACAGATTATGAACACAGACAAACAACGAAACTTTGGCTATCAATATTGATATACTCTGTTCTGTACATGTACTTATACGGTTGACATGCATATCCTGAAAACGAACCATTCCCACCTGGATGGTGGGCCCCGCATTGGGCGCCATTTGTTTTCCTCTGCAATTCCTCATTGGTCTTATTATATTCCTATAGATATGTTTGTGTTTCTGTGTTATATCTGCAAAATCGAAATTATATGTTCCACAGAGATACCTCCAATTGATTTAGATCCTTTGGGGAATCTGGGGTATGCTCCTAGGAATACACACAATAAAAATATATATCTATGTACCTATATACGTTTTATCCTTCTGAATCGTTTGCAGTTCTACGACAGCGACGACGGTGATGACGATGGTAACGAGAAGGACGATATAGTATCCTTACGCTCCTGGCACTAGTTGCCTAGGTAAGTTGCGCTTCTTCTGCACCATACTCATCTCCTACGCCCGGAAAACAATGAATTCCCCAACTGTGTTTGAACACGATAGTGAGGTGGTAGGATTAGAGGGAATATACAAAAAAAAAACAATTCTTTGTCATTTCACATTCTTCTGTTATGGTTTTTTCCTTTGGTCCTCCCATATTTTCCCTTCTTTTTGGGTAAAAAAAAAGAAATTGGTTGTACTAGTACTTGGTATTGGGAAAGGTTCCTATGGAGAACAAGAAAACAAAAAAACGGCAAAAATCTTTGAATTAGTGCCAACTTCATTGGCGTTGTTTACAGGAGACGATAAATTTTAGAATTTTTTGTTTTCATCTCCTCCTTGTACTTCCCTTCACTTTCTCACTCTCTGCCGTTCTCCATTTTTTCTAAGCTTTATTTTTTATTCTATTTTGTTCATGTTGTATAAAGAAAACAAGGGCTTAGAGAATGTTGTACTGCAGTATGTTCTCAATGTTGGCTAAGAAAACAAGCAAATGTCCTTAATTTTTTTATTTTTTAGTTCTTTTTTTTTCGTTGTTGTTATTGTTGTTCTTGGTCTTGTTGTCCTGATTGTTTTCTAAAAAATGCAGAAGAAAAACTGTATCGGTAAAGGAAACGGATTTCCATCAGTTGAATGCGGACATGTTGTTTTGGATGTTGTCTAATGGTAATGCATATTACAAACACAAACTTCTATACATGAACATACACATGTATACATTATACAATCGATATGTCGACTGCCAAAAGCCCTATTGTATATTGGATACAAATAAATTGATAAAAATAACAAAAACGTCAAATGAAATGCTTTTGATTGACGGTGATTGAATTATAAGTAAATAGAATTTGATGAATGTTTTTGTATAAACGTACATATTTACATACAAGAATGGTGTATCTAGTACATATGATTGGTATGCGTAATTAATTTAATATTGTTTTGGTTTACATACATGTATTTGGAAAAATATTTTCTAAGTACATCAGAAGTGGTTATAGGGTGGAGAATAGAAACAATTTTTAAACATTCATTAAAATATTTGTATATTTATCAAATTGAAAATTTTGACTTTTCTCGACATTTCAAGGTCCCTAGAGTCGAAATAAAAGATTTTAAGAAAAATGTCTGTGCGTGCGTGTGTACGTACGTTCGTACGTCCGTACGTCTGTACGTTCGCGACGTTTTTTTCGTCGTCCATAGATCAAGAACCAGAAGAGATATCAACTTCAAATAAATTTTGTTATACAGATAATAAGGCAGAAAGATGCAGAAAGGGCTATCAAAAAAATTGCGTGGGTGGTTTTTTTTACCATAGCAGTTTGAAAAAGGTACACATTTTTGTTAACCTTAATATCTTACGAACCAAAAACGCTAGAGACTTGAATTAATTTTTTTATAATATTCTGTAACTTGATATCAAAGAAGTATATTTTTTGAAAAAAATATAATTAACGGTTTTTTTTATAAATCAAAAAACTGAAAAAAAATGTGTGACCTCCAAAATTTTACGACTAGAATATGATTTTATCTCAAAAACAATTTTGTGCAACGAAGAACAATGTTTTTGACATCTGATAAAATTTTGAGAAAAATCGAATTGACAGTTTTTTTACAAAAAATAAAAACCTAAAAGACAATGTATAAAAGTTGGTAAAAACTGATTTTCGACTCAAATATCTTTTCAAAAATTGTAGATATTGGCTTTAAACTACTTTTATATTTCAAAAAATATTGTTGTTCAGTAAAATTTTGAATAAAATCGAATTGACAGTTTTTGTACAAAAAATTAGAAACCTAAAAAGAAATTTAACAAAAGTTGGTAAAAACTGATTTTCCACTCAAATATCTTTTCAAAAATATGAAATATTGGTTTTAAACTAATTTTATCTTATACAAAATATTGTTTTCAATATTGGCTTCAAACTAATTTTATCTTATACAAAATATTGTATTATATCAAATTTGGAAATAAACGTTTAAGGTATATCTATTCATAAAATGCGATTTTACTTCTGATGAGTACTTTCCATAGAATCGTTATATTGTTTTCAAAAATATTCTCAGAGACTCATGCACAGATTTCAATCATTTTGGTCCTACACCAGCTATTGTATTCACTAAATAATATTTGATAATCAAGAATGTCAAAAAATGATTCTAAGATTTTTAAAAAAGTATCAATTTTTCAAAATTCAATGCTTCGAAAACGGGTGAACTTTCTTTTAGGAAAAATAAATAAAAAAATATATAATTATATATTCTGCACATTTACATCAGTAAGCCTATTAGGAAAACTAAAAAAATATATGTCTATTCAGATATCATGTTAAAAATATAAATATTGGGTTCAAGACATTGTTTTAACATTCGTTTACATACTAGGCAAAATGGTAAACACTGATTTTCGACTCAAGTTTGTCATTCAATACAAAATACTGTTGGTTATATACCTATACATATCCAATATACAGAGGTAATTTTCTTCGAATAATCTAATCGGCATATTAATAGGAATTAAAACTTTCAAAAAATGTTGCTAACAATTTTTAAAAATTATTTAACCATTTAAATTGATGCTAATTTATAGGTTATTATTAAGAAGAATCATGGTGACAATTTTTTGTACGAAAAACAAATAAAAACTAAAAAAGTGGTTTTCGACTCAGGTATCTCGGGGACAAAGAAAGATTTTCGCTTACAAATTTTTTATTTTTAACAAAATATTGTAAGTAACACCATTTTGTGTAAAAGTAAGACACAAGTTTAAAACGAAAAAAGAGGCTGGGATGCGACCCACACTGATAACTTCCCATCCCGTCTGTCGATTTGTCTTGCTTAAAAGTTTGTCTTTATGTACTCGTATCAATTTTTACCAAATTTGCGTACTCTTTTTGTAGATTTTATTTTTTATATGAAAAAACGGACTGTTGGATTTTTATATTAAAATTACTGAATATCGAAAACAATATTTTTTGTGAAATAAAATAAGTTTCAAGCCAATATTTTTAAGTTTTGAAAAGCTGTTTGAGCCGAAAGTAAATTTTTACCAAGTAAAACTTGGTATTGTTTTATTTAAGAGTTTTATTTTTTGTAAAAAAAAACTGTCAATTCGATTTTTTAAAAATTTTACCAACAATATTTCTTATGAGATAAAATTACTTTAAAGCCAATACTTAAAATTTTTAAAGAGATATTTGAGTCGAAAATCAATTTTTACCAACTTTTATACATTTTTTTTAGGTTTTTATTTTTTGTAAAAAAACTGTCAATTCGATTTTTTTCAAACTTTAATTGAATGTTGACAGCAAGATTTTTTGAAAGATAAAAGTAAATTAAAGCCAATATCTCAAAGTTTTGAAAAGATATTTGAGTCGAAAATCAATTTTTACCAACTTTTATAAATTATTTTTTTTAGGTTTTTATTTTTTGTAAAAAAACTATCAATTCGATTTTTTTCAAACTTTAATTGTATGTTGACAACAAGATTTTTTGAAAGTTAAAAGATAATTAAAGCCAATATCTCAAAGTTTTGAAAAGATATTTGAGTCAAAAATCAATTTTTACCAACTTTTATAAATTATTTTTTTTAGGTTTTTAGTTTTTGTAAAGAAAACTATCAATCCGATTTTTTTCAAACTTTAATTGTATGTTGACAACAAGATTTTTTGAAAGATAAAAGATAATTAAAGCCAATATCTCAAAGTTTTGAAAAGATATTTGAGTCGAATATCAATTTTTACCAACTTTTATAATTTTTTTTTAGGTTTTTATTTTTTGTAAAAAAACTGTCAATTCGATTTTTTTCAAACTTTAACTGAATGTTGACAACAAGATTTTTTAAAAGATAAAAGTAAATAAAAGCCAATATCTCAAAGTTTTGAAAAGATATTTGAGTCGAAAATCAATTTTTACCAACTTTTATAATTTTTTTTTTTAGGTTTTAATTTTATGTAAAAAAACTGTCAATTCGATTTTTTTCAAACTTAAACTGAATGTTGACAACAAGATTTTTTGAAAGATAAAAGTAAATTAAAGCCAATATCTTAAAGTTTTGAAAAGATATTCGAGTCGAAAATCAATTTTTACCAACTTTTATAAATTTTTTTTTTAGATTTTTATTTTTTGTAAAAAAAACTGTCAATTCGATTTTTCTCAAAATTTTTCAGAATGTTGAAAACAATATTTCTTATAAGATAAAATAAAATTGAAGCCTTAATTTCAAGTTTTTAAAAAGATATTTGAATCGATATTCAATTTTTACGAACTTTGAATAATGTTTTTTTTTAGATTTTTATTTTTTATAAAAAAACTGTCAATTAGATTTTTCTCAAAATCTTATCAGATGTCAAAAACATTATTCTTCGTTGCACAAAATTGTTTTAGAGATAAAATCATATTTCAGTCGTAAAATTTTGGAGGTGACAATTTTTTTTTTTTCAGTTTTATTGATTTAAAAAAAAAACCGTTACATTGATTTTTTTCAAAAAATATACCTGTTTGGTATCACGTTACAATCTATTATATAAAATTTAATTCAAGTCTTTAGCGTTTTTGGTTCGTAAGATATTTAGGGTTAAACAAAATTTTCACCATTTTTTCAAACTGCTATAGTAAAAAACCACCCACGCAATTTTCTTGAGAGCCCTTTCTGCATCTTTCTGCCTTATTATCTGTATAACAAAATTTATTTGAAGTCGATATCTCTTCTGGTTCTTGAGCTATGGACAACGAAAAAAACGTCGCGAACGTACGGACGTACGGACGTACGGACATACGGACGTACGGACGTACGGACGTACAAACGTACGTACACACGCACGCACAGACATCTTTCTAAAAATCTTTTATTTCGACTCTAGGGACCTTGAAACGTCGAGAAATGTCAAAATTTTCAATTTGACAAATCGGACCCATTACAATAACTTCCTATGGGAAGTTAATAAATCACAATCATTTTTATTTATTTTTACAAAAATGGCTCTCTCAATCAAAAGTATGTAAGTTTTTGTTACGATAATTTCTAAATGTAAACCATTTCTCAAATTGCTTAATATAATACCGAACATGACATCTGAACAGAAAAGAATATAATATGTACAGAAAAAGAATAAGTTTATTTAAACCGTAAAATCGTAATTTAAATTTTAAACTTTTCCTTAACAACTATTATCATCATCATCATCAAACTCATAATGATTACCATCATTTAAATGAAAAGGTTCGCTTTTGAATTTCAAAATAAATTGAACACTCTTTATGCCCCTATTTTATATATGTGCATATATACATACGTATCTTTATTCCTTAAAACAATACAAATCTGTAGCTATGACCGAGAGTATAACGGTGCAGAGTGCATAGTGCACGTGCATGAATATATTTTATGTAAAAGTAGCAATCCACATTTTCAAAATGTGTGTGTATATTTTTCTTTTGTAAAAAATATAGCAATATTTTCTTTTCTTTTGTTTCCGATACGAAGAGAATATTTTGTGACATTCAATATAAAATTGAACTTTAAGAAAAGTTTAAATTTCATTGCACAATTTGTATTCCGTTTTGTTGTGACAAGTGGAAATACTGTTTTTATTAAATTGATGATAATCGTCTGAAAGTTCACTTTCTGTTTGTTTATCATTTTATCAACAATGAAAGGAAAAGGAATTCAATCGCTTTGATTAAATATTGAACATCTATTGGAGTCAAGAAGGAAGTTGCATTTTTTATAAGTAGGGATCGATTGAACAGCCAGTTGTTTTTTTTAACTAGGTACCTACTTTATTACTAAAAATGAATCGATTAATGCTTCAATATTGCATATAAATTGTTTAATTCACTCTGAGGTAGTAAATGTGCCACATAAACAAAGAAAGAATAGGTTATCAAATTTGGACGTTGAAATCTTGTGACTTTAAATGTAAGTTCTAAACCGTTTTACATAATTTCTAAATCCGTAAACCTTACGATAATTTCTAAAGTCTTGCGATTGCAGAGATGTTTGAATCAAGAACTGTTTGCAATTTACCTCGAAGCTGATATTATGACGAAAATTAAGCTCGGTATATTTCCGTACACATCTCATGTAGAAACCGTGGCATGATTGTTAGTGCGATGGCCTGTCATGCCAGAGGTCTTTTGTTCGATCCTTGCCTGTGCCATCTAAAGTCTTTTTCACGGGTACTGCCTCTTGCGAAGAATTGACAAATTCTCCGAGAGAAATTCTTGTCATGAAAAAGTGCTTTTTCAAATTAGCCGTTCGGATTCGGCCTAAAACTGTAGGTCCCCTCCATTCCTGACAACAGTACTCGCACACAGGAATGGTTGAGAGTTGTAAGTCAATAGACCCTGGTTCCCAACGGACTGTTGCGCCACCCAATTTAATTTAATTTAAAGATTTCCTTAGGCTGGACACGTTCCTCGTATGAGTGAAGAGGAACTTGCTCGGAAGTCCTTTGTAGAATATTTAATAGCATTGTAGACCATTTTAACGTTGGATGGCGTCCATTGGCTCACGATATTGATAAATGGAATGACTTGTACGAAAAGGGTAAGATGCTAAAAACATACCCATATTGGCCATTTGACTTAATTGTTTTTTATTGTGTATGGAATAATACATATTTGGTCTAAATATATCCAGCTTTTTTTGTTTTTTATTTATGTAGGTAGGTAATGTTTAACTAAAATCGAGTTTAATATTTGATTTACACAATGTTTTAATACCTACCTAAATAAAGGAAGTAAAAAACTTGACCCTATTTTTTAACACACTTTTAAATTACTAAAAAGATAGAAATACAAGAATCAAACATTAAATCATCTAAATTTCAAAACCAAATCAAATAACTAAAACTAAAGGAAATCCATCTCCACAAATGTTTTTTCAAGTCTATATGAGTTGAGATTTTTGGTTTCGAAGATTTAGCAATACGACCTGGCATGAGACTCCTCCATCAACTCTGACACAAGTCTCTGAGGATTTATATTACTTTCTTTATATAAATTAGAAAATGGAGCACAGAATCGATGAGTATCTACATTATTTGTGTTTTTTAAATGATATTTTTCCAGAAAAAAAAAACTTACAATAAAAAAAGAAACTTCGAGAAAAAAACCTCCAGTCTTGCGTATGAAATAGATCCACAATTCCCAAATCGATAAATTATTGTCTGACTTGACTGTGTGGCATATCTGAAAATTATGTCTTAAACATATATACATATCTACCTTCTCTTATAGCCATAAATTTATTCTGCAAAAAGAAATAATACGTATAAAAAAAAGAATTTATTTGCCATACAGACATAAATTATGCCATTTTCCATTAACCTTAGGTTTGTTATCTTATTTTCATTCTTTTTTTTTTCAATTTATTTTTTTTCTTTCGTTTTTATTTTCTGATGAAAATTAACCAAAAATAATATTGGTTTAATTTTTTACTCATGCTTTAACCATTAACCAACCAACCATATCACACAGAGATTTTGTTTATTTGATATGAAAAGCTACCTTCCCGCGTTTACACAGATATTTTTTGAACTTATTTTTTGAATGTATATTTTTTCTTAAAACCACCAAATGTAACCACTAACCAGAGACTTTATAATATATGGGGTTGTTCGTTGTTTGTACTAACCTAACCTATACTCATGTTTACATAATATGGGTGCGTGTGTGTGTGAATTTGTATGAATTTTTAGAAAGTATGCGATGAATTTGCAAAGAATGAAGATTTTTTTAAGCTTTAACCCAACAAAAAAGAATAAAACTGAGGCTAAACGATATGGGTTTGTCTGTGTACATACATACATAGGTTTTTTTTACATTGTAATTTGTTTTATTCATACTCGTTTTTGTGATTTAAAAGGATATAAAATTGTTTACTTTTTAGGGGACAAATGATTGAGCTTAAAGTCCTATACGGGTATAATTTTTGAGAGTATACAAAATACTTAAAATAATATCAAGCTTTGGTATCATTTGTATATACTCGCATTATGATGAAATTGATATGGTTATCGTGGAATTAATAGGGGCAAGTCTATTGAAAGGGACTCAAAAACACTTCAACATCTTTTGCTTATCTGGTCGTTTAATAGAAGCTCTAGACGTATATTTACATTTTTCCTTGCAATAAAGGATTATAGGTTCAAATATCTTATGAACAGACAATAATTTTGAATTGGATGAAGATACTTTTATTTAATATGTTCAAGAACATTTTGATAATATTTTTGCAAATTTTAAATTTGGAATTTTCTTGCACCATAGGTGCATAGATGTAATTACAGGGTGGGCAACAAACTGTGTTTTGTTTTATCATAAAATTTTTGACACTGACAGATGTTTTCCAATAAAAAATTGACCGAAATTCAGTTTCAAACTTACTTGAAAATAAATAAAGAGTTTTTCGCACGAAAAACGTTTCGAAATACTAACAATTTATTTAAACGTGAGTTTTGAGGTCCAAAACTTACGTACTAGTTTTGGTCAAAATAAAGAATCCACGCTCCTACCATACTTATTTTGAATAAATTTTAGTAAGTAACAAGGGCCGTCAGGAACAAATCAAATTCGAAAAAGCAACTTTAGCTGACACTTCTTAAATGTGACGCATAGGAATTTTATGACAAGTTAGTAAAAACAACAAGTTCGTTCGTAAAAAGTTACGTGTGTCGATGGTGACGTTTTGACCAAGACGTCGGTGTTGTATGTCCTTTCTTGACGCCAGCATGTACTTTGCTTTGCCCTCATTAACCGTTAAACTCATTTTTGTCGCCTCTGCCTCAATACTCACAAAAGCCCCATTGACGTCACGCTCAGTTCTTCCGATTATGTCAATTTCATCAGCATATGAGAGTAGTTGGATAGACTTTTGAAAGATAGTGCCTCTATTGTTGACGTGTGACCTCTGCACTATTCTTTCAAGCACGATGTTAAAAAAATCACATGACAGCGCATCACCGTCTCTAAAACGTTTTTTTGACATCGAAAGGTTCTGTTAAGTGGATTCTGGTGAACAGCGTGAATTCTCCATGGTCATCCTGCACAAACGGACGAGTTTGGCAGGAATTCCAAAACTAGACATGGCTCTATACAGCTCCTCCCTGTAGATGCTGTCATATGCGGCCTTCAAATCGATGAAAAGATGGTGGGTGTCGCTTTGGTGTTCTTGGCTTTTTTCCAGGATCTGCCGTAATGTGAATATTTGATCGACTGTGGACTTTCCTGGTCTAAAACCACACTGATAAGGACCTATCAAGTTTCTGACGATGGGCTTTAGGCGTTCACATATTACGGCAGAGAAGATTTTATAGGCGATGTTAAGTAGACTGATTACGCATGCTTTCTTCCGAACATATCTTACAGATAAGTTGGTGCATGCTCCTAACCAACTTATCTCCAGCTGCTTTAAAGAGTTCGCCATTCAAGCCACCCGCTCCAGCGGCTTTATAAGACTTCAGCTTAGATATGACAATCTTTACTTCATCTAAATCGGGAAGACGGGATTGTTGGCTTTCGTCGTCTATGTTGAATAGATCATCCTGCCTGACAGCGGAATTAAGTTCGTCGTTGCCGTTTTACAGTCTGCAGAAGTGGTCCTACCATATCCTCAGTATGGACTGCGTTTCCACTATAATGTTTCCACTTTCGTTTTTGCAGCCTTCGGTTCTAGGCAATTTCGTTTCACCTATTCATAAAACTTTCGAACTTCATTCCTGCTTTTAAACCTCTCAACGCCTTCGAAGTTTCTCCCACCACTTCTGCTCATAGAGCTCATGAGCAGTGCCGCTTTGAGTGCCTGTTATTGGATGCATTTGCCTGCCGACATTCCTCATCAAACCAGGGGTTCCTTGTTGGTGGCTGCTTGAAACCCAGCACATCAGAGGCTTCTTCTTTGAATGCATCTTGACAATGCTGCCACTGGTTTTCGATACATTGTGTTGGCGGCAGAGAACTTTGAGAGAGGTTACTTGTAACTCGGCCTTAAAAGGATTTAGCGATCTCTAGCGATTGTAGCCATTCGACGTTGTACCTTCTCCCAGCACCTCTCTGTTTTGCCTTGGGACTGGAAATCCAAAGTGCTACATTGGCTACAACGAGGTAGTGGTCCGAGTTGATGTTGGCTCCTCCGAAAGGTCGCACATCCATGATGATGGAAGCGTGCCTGGCGTCGATAGCAATATGGTCAATCTAGTTGACGGTAGATTGATCTTGAGAAGTCCAAGTTCCTTTGTGGATTTCGCCCCGCAGCAAAATCTATGAGCCTGAATTCATTGTTGTGCAGGCTGTTCTTCCCAATTATTCCATCAAAGATGTTTTCCCTTCCTTGCTTGGCATTAAATCGTAGCTCGAAGAACATATCTTTGGTGTTGTCGTCTTTCTCTTCTGTGATGGCGTGTGCGCATATCAGGCTAATGTTGCCGAATTTAGCCTTGATGCGTATGGTCGTGAGGCGCTCATTGATGCCCCTATAGCTCAAGACTTCTTGCCTTAAAGTGTCTCCAATGACAAAGCCGCATCCAAATAAGCGACGTTGGTTTTAGTGGTAGCAGTCAACATAATAATTATTACAGTTTTTCATTTTCTTTTTGCCCGGCCCATCCCATCATATTTCCTGGATGGCGGTGATATCTGCTTTATAGCAGTCTAGGGCCTTCGCTTATTCTTCGGCCGCACGTGGTCTGTTAAGGGACCTAACATTCAACGTGCATATCCAAAGTTCGTTGTCCTTAATTCGTTTGCATTGGTTGTCAACAGTTAATCCGTCCGTATCCGAGGATAGTTGGTGCTTCGCAACTCTGAAGATTTTACGTGGCCAGGAAGTCACCCCGACGGCACAAACCCCAACCTGGAGGGCCAGATCCTTAATATAACTCCAAGGATGGGAAGCCGGATAAAACCGCTCCTTAAAGGCCTGGGCTCCAAATAAGTCGAAGAAGGCTTATACGGTGTTTACTTAGCAGTTCAATCTTATCTCGGGAATTCCTCCGCTGTCGTCTGGATAAGGAGAGATGCCTTAGTGGAAACACTTCTCTCCCCCTCTCTCGTTTGCTGCTCCCAACAGCTTTCCACTGAGGCTGGAACTCAATCTCCAGTTCAGGTACTATGCACCCGATGTTCACCACGGGGAGGTGAGAGTAGGAGTTGATACACAGAGGTGGGTTTTGAGAAAAACCTGTGGACGCTTGTGTCCTCTTGAATGCACATGTCTACCATTTTAACATCCAAAAATGTATGCAGTTATTTTAATACAATTTTGATAAAACGATTATTGATTTGATTATCAAATATTATTAAAAGCTTGTACAAAAAAATTATTGATATAGGTTCAGTAGTTCTTTAAAACAAAATAACGGTTCTATGATGAGTACTATTCTGGAGCAAAACAAATATATAAGCTTCTTATTGAAAGAAGCTAATTTAAAAAAAAAAAAACAATATTTAAATACAATTTGATACAAAACTGTCGGTTTGTTTTTTTTTTTACAAAATTTGTATTTTAATAAAGAAATGTCTAGCGCCTTAAAACTTTAATTTCCAAGTTTGAGCTCAATCGACCCAGTAGTTTAGGATCTAAGGTCTAGGACAAACAAACAGACGAACGGAAACCGGCACTCACTTTTTTTTGACTTCTCTAATGGTAATGTCATGTATACAGTACTTTTTTCCGAGAACAATCTGTTAGTGAAAATTTATAAAATATATTTAAAAATTATTATTAGTAGGCATGGGCTGAATCTTATTCCAAATCAATATGATTCACGGTTCTGCAGATGTAAGTTTATAGTTAAAAATAAACTTAATGAAACGTGGTTACTTGGAGCCATTTGAATTAACAGTATGTAATTGAACAAGGTAATGAAAAAAATGCGACTCCCTACCCCTACCCCTACAATTCATCTATTTTTGTTATTTTGAATTTTGGTTCTCAAATTTTTCAAGTGAACAATTTTTCGCCTCTTAATTAAATTTCTCAACTAAATTATTTCATAAAACTCAAGGCATATTTAACCCTTCCTTGATTATATAAAAGTCCAGACAAAATGTTTGGTACATTAAGTTGCAATGCTATGTGTCACTGAAATACCCTGGAGATTGAACAACCACAGAAGCATAATGAGCATTGTATATATTTTTAAAACTCTGATATCGTCCATTCTTTAATTTTAAATATTCATTGAAATTTAGAGGTGACCCTTGTTCGATCTTCAACAGAGCCTTAAAAAGGCTAAGAAAAATACACATGTTGTAAAAAATAATAATTTAATATTTTCTGCCTAAGGCAAAATTCTACCTATGTAAGTTTATATGTATATACAAGCGTTTTCTTTTCATCTTGAATATTAATGTTTACAAAAAAAAAAAAAAATCAAAAGAAAAGTGTACGGTTTTGTCCTTGCATTCTTTTTTATTTGTCCGTTTTTTGTTTTGCATATTTCACAACTGACATATATACAGGCATTTTATTAAATAAAACGTATTTATGATTTTAATAAGAACAAAAACAAAATTAAATAAAATGGATACCAAAAAATAAGATAACATTCATGATGCAAGCCAACGCAAAAATACATTGAATAAAAAAAAGGACAAAAAACAGAAAAATTCATGGACAAATCTCTTTTATGCATCGTTCCACTTGTATTGTTCTTACTAACAATTTAACACGCACGTATGCCAAAACATACAATCATATGTACATATCCTTATAGTAAATATATTTTTGTACCCCCTGTGATGTCTACTCATATGCACATATATATCCTTTTTGGCATTGTTACACGGTATTGAATACAAATTTATTACCTCTGCATTTTTTTGTTTGTGAAAAATTTTCACAACGCAATCCTTTCAATCGATTGAATTTATCAGTTTTTATTCGAAATAAAATTTTACTCATTGGATTGATGTTTTGACCTGAGGGATAAAGTTAACAAAAACAAAAATTATATTAAACCAAATATATATTTGATTAAAATCATAAATGTTATAACCTTTATATTTGATAAATAAAATAGAATAAAAAAAAACGCACGTGTATGCTCGTATTATAAATTAAAACTATGGAATCAATCGATTTCTATATAGTTAAATATTTCCTTATAGGTTTAATCTTTATATGAATATTTTTTTGATTTTCATGCATATATAACTACTTAGTTTTTTTTAATTCGTCCTCATTTTTTAGAAGGCGTTCTATGTATAACTTTTTGATCAAGGATTAAGTCTTAATTTCAACATCCATTAATAAGTTACTTTCTAAGAAAATGTCTTAAAATCTACTAAAGGGTGATAAAAACATATTAAATTTTGTATTTGCAAAACGAAAATAATTAAAAAATAAGATACAAACTAAAAAAATCCACTGTAGTCTTTAAGACACTTAATAATTCTAAGAAATCTTTCAGCTTCCCCTACTTTGAAATGTTGCAGTGTTTTTAGTTTCCATGAAATCAGTTCATATTATTTTCTTGCAATCTCAACAATTTCAAGTCTATATGTTTTCCAAAACGTTTTAAATGATTCAATAATTATATTTCATATCTTTGTTTAGTTTTGCGAACTATTTAAATTAAATAAGTAGGAGTGTATGTCTCTGTATTAACAACTGAAATTTAACAAAATAACTCAAATTTTACATTTTATGTTGTATATTGTAATGTGCTGTAACATTTATAAGCAAATAAGTAAAGCACATAGAAATAATTTTGAAATTATTCCTTGACGCACACCTACACCACACATATTTTGTGTGTGTAAATGAAGGTAGTAAATCTGTCTTAAATAACATTCTAAGAAGAATTCCAGCTTCCTTCAAAATATATGGTTTTCATCTTTTCACTTCCGTAAATAACAAATTTCAATATCACAACCAACGCACTTAGTGTATGTTTAGGTTTTCCATATCCGGAATTCGTATGAGTATGAGAAACCATCACATCATAAACATCAACATCACGAGAATAATAATTTATTGTTCTTGAATTATCAATCATACTTTATGTCATAAATTGTCAACTAATTGCATTTCCATAACAAAAATTTCAATTATTACTATGCTCGTACCTTATACGATACCTTCTACAATATCAAATACCTTGCATAGAAGGAAGATTCAAAATTATTACTTACTTAAGATGGAGGTTAAACATTATTTTATATAAACATTTACATACCATACCAATGTACCTAAATACCTCCTAATATCGTCATTCAAATTAAATTACCATTTTAAGTTATAAAAACGAAGTTAAAATGCACATTAGGGAAACGTCAACAAATCATAAGACCGAACTTATTAAGACATTCCTTAAAAACCATTTATTTTTTTATTCTGATGTCGAAAATGTTTGTCCTCCTATACCTAGGTATGAAGGTACATTGTCAAAAGAAAAAAAAAGACCAGAACAACAACAAATACTTAACGTAAATAATTTTAATGATACACAAATTGAAAAAGAGTATATACCATACAAAGGTAAAATAAATTATACTAACGGTTACCCCCAAACTTCAAGTCAAATTACTATATGAATCCCAAACAAAATAAAACGCCAAAGAAAGAACCCATAACAACCATCACCTTAAAAGTAATAATACAAAAAATAAGAAGAAGAAGAAGAAGAAGCTGAAGTCGAGAGGAAAAAAAAAACACTTTTTTGACTTATTGCCAAGTCGGCCGCAAATAATTTTTGCACAACAATCTTCTCAATGTTTCATAAATATCTTTTTATGGCCAACAAACATGAAAATTAATAACATTTTTGCATACTTCCAGGAGCCATTATTCTTTGCCGCATCGCACAGTTTTTTTTTTATTTTCTCGTTCGAACCGCCTCATGTTCGCCTCGTGTTCGCAATTTTCCATGTGTCTTATTTTAAGTGTGTCTGTATGTCTATACCCATATTCACTTCTTCGAGAATAAGACATTGTATATATGTGATCAAGGACGTCATCATCCCAACGAACGTATTATTAACATTTTACCTGAAATTATTTCCATGTTTCATCCACAAAAATATGCATTCATGGCTTTTTGTTGTTGTACTTGTTCTTATACTCTTAATAAAGGCACAAAGTATTTACTTGCTCCCAATGGTAAGATGACAAGCTACTTGATAGTCTTCTTGTTTTTTTTCCGTCGCATTATGAAATTGACAAAGGACATTTTGATAGCCATAAACAAATTTTATTCCCCCTTGTTCTCACCCACTTGTTTTTTTTTTTTTTTGTCATTTAGTTTATAATATAAAAGAGCTAAGGTAATTTTGTCTTGAATATTGAGCCATAAATAAACAATGATTACCTCTTTCAGAAGCTCATACTCCGATTTAATGTTCAAGCAAGGAGGCTAGGCAAAATTTATAGTTAGGAAGGTACCTGCCTCCATTCCACATATTTAATAAAAATAGGAACACAAAAATTGAATTAAAATTTTAAATTCTTGGAAGTAATATTATGGCATTGTCACATACTCCAGTAAGGAATTCTTAGAGGTACTTTTCCCATACTGTTAGTGTTGCTTCAACTCGTAAGAGTATTGTTGTGAAATTTGACAGAGCTCCTAGAACTCTGGAAGTGTGTCCAATATTATCCACTAAAGTAGTTGAACTTTGGAAAGTGCGGCCTTAGATAATTTTTGTTGGGTAAGATTTATAAAAGATGTAAGCGAGAACAAGTGGACAAACAAAGTAAAAGAAGAGCGCGACTTACTTCAAGAGTGGTTTTTATTCAAGTGACTTAACTAGTAATAATTATGTGTAACATAGGTACTAAAAGTATATGCTAATACAATAGAACAATAGAATTAGGGTTGCCATTCTGACAAACTCCATCTCAACCAAAATTCGCTATGAAAAAATTTATATAAACGAAATTCATTAAATTTTAAATAATTTCTTTGACAATTCAATATGCTTATTTTTGTTTAAACACTTCGTAAATATATCAGCTATATTATTATTGGTTGGTACATAAGAAATAGATATTATATTTTTCGAACATTTGTCTTTTAAATAATGATATTTTATGTCAATATGCTTACTACGTTTGTGTGTAATTTCATTATTTGCAAAAAAGCTGGCACCTTGATTGTCACAGTACATGGTAGTTGCTTCTTTGGAATATTTCAGGAAACCCATTTCAGCAAGCAAGCTTCTTTGAAAAACAACTTCTTTTGCACCTTGACACATAGCAATGTACTCCGCTTCCATCGTACTTAGTGCTATTACATGCTGTTTTTTGGATTCCCAAGCTACGGGACCTCCGCCAAAATACACAACGTAACCACTGTAAGACTTGCGGTCAGTTGCGTCTGAACCCCAATCAGCATCTGTATAACAAAATAAATCATTATTACCATTATAAATTAAACAAACCTTCGAATCGCTTCTTAAGTATCGAAGTATGTGCTTCGCTGCTATAAAGTGCTCGTGGTGCGGATGAGAACAAAACTGCGACATCTTAGAGACAACATGAGTAAGGTCAGGTCTTGAAATTGTCGCCAAGTAGTTCAATGCTCCCATAAGCGATTGATAATCTTTGATGTTCACAGCAGCACAGTTGTCTTTAGAACATTTTTCTAAGACGGTTCCACTTGCGAGTGGTGTAGATGCAGGTTTACAATTTTCCATACCCCAGTGAGTTAACAGGTCTTCAATATATCGTCTCTGGTGAACAGCTATACTTCCTTTAGGGCCATCCCTCTCGATTTCCATTCCAAGATAAAATTTGATTGGTCCACGATCAATAGCCTCCACATGACTATTCAAATTTTGCATGATATCGGAAAAGACTGCTTCTGATGAGTAAGCTATTACTAAATCGTCAACGTATAATCCAATTATACTCATATGTTGGCTGTTTCTCAAAACATACACGCAGCTATCTGTTTTGCATCTCACAAAACCAATGCTTACCAACACATTGTTAATCTTCCGATTCCAATCTCTTCCGGCTTGTTTTAGGCCATATAGAGATTTTTTAAGCTTACAAATTTTCTCCGGTTGATTCTGGTCTACAAACTCCTCCGGCTGGCGCATATATACTTCCTCTTCTAAATCTCCATTGAGATAAGCAGCTGCGATGTCAATGTGATTTATAAAAAGTTGGTTCTGGACACCAAGCGCCAAAATTAAACGAATAGTAGGATGTCGCACAACCGGTGAATAAGTTTCGAAATAATCCACGTTTTCTTTCTGAAAACAGCCTTGGGCGACCAAACGTGCCTTATATTTCTCTACTTCTCCATCTGCATTTCGTTTTGTTGCAAATACCCATTTACAACCGATGATGTTTTGGTGTTTTGGTTCACTAACTAGATCCCATGTATTATTCTCGACCAACGAAGAATATTCTTTTCTCATGGCATCTCTCCACTTCATGGCGTTAGCACTTTCTAAAGCTTCTTTCACATTGATCGGATCTGGAACACTTGAGACGAGTTTATTTGCATATTCTCGACTAACAGCAGAAACTTTCCTCGGTCGTCCTGGATTTCCTGTCCGCAAGATTCTTGGTCTTCCTCCGCTCGATTTAGCAATAGGTTCTTCTACGACGGGCTCTTTCTCACCATCAACAACAACATCTTCAACAAGCACCTCATCATCACCAAAGTCTTCAGCATCACTAACAGCATCTTCTTCAGAAGCAATTTCGAGAACATCACTAGCAGCATCTTCGTAGACATCCTCAGCAGCATCAACAACAACAACATCGTCCACAGCAACATCACCACTACCATCTTTAATATCACCTTTGCCGACGTCTTCATTCATCACGGCATTGTGATCACCTGGGTACGAAATAAAAGTAAAATTAGTTTTTTCTACTTTGTTATTTGACGCGCTCTTAATGTCACATTCAGCTACTGAGAATTTTTCCTCAAAAAACGTAACATCTCTAGAAATGACAATTGATTTTAAATTTTTATCATAAAGCCTATACCCCTTGGTATGGTCAGCATAACCAACAAATGACAACATTTTTCCTTTGGGCTGCAACTTAGACCCACCAGGTTGCTTCAACAAAGCAATAGCATCACACCCAAAAATTTTCATGTGACTTACAGACGGCTTATAACCAAACCAACACTCGTATGGTGTTTTATCATTCAAAATTTTCGTTGGCGAACGATTTCTGATATACGTTGCTGTATTTATGGCCTCCGACCATAGGTATTGTGGCAACTTGGACTCCTCCAGCATGCATCGGGCCATTTCCATAAGGGTTCTATTTGCCCTTTCGGCGACGCCATTTTGCTGGGGTGTGTAACTTGTAGACCGCTGATGAATTATTCCATTTAATTTTAAAAAATTATCAAAATCGCCACTAGTGTACTCCCGCCCATTATCACTACGAATACATTTTACCTTCTTTCCAGTTTGCTTCTCCATAGTAGCCACATACTCCTTAAATACCTTCAAGGCTTCAGATTTCTTCTTCAAAAAATATGTGGTCGTGTACCTCGAGAAGTCATCTATAAAGGTAATAAAGTAGACAGATCCACCTTGAGATGTAACACGTAGCGGGCCGCATATATCCGTGTGAACAACATCTAGCAAACTGGAAGTAAACAATTCATTATAGTGATTAAATGGCTTTGTACTTATTTTACACAAGGCACATGTGACGCATTTAAAGCCATCTGCTTTATTTACACTCATACCGCGAACCATTTCTTTTTGTGACATCTTATATAAATCCCTGACGTTGAGGTGTCCAAAACGTTTGTGCCAAACGACCGATGTACCTTCTTGCCGAGCGCTTAAAACCATTTCGTGTTCTGATGTCATCTTTGTAGAATAAATTCCATTCTGCAAATATGCAACCAAAATTGATTTATTATCTCTGGAATTAACAAAAGCTTTATCATCTGTGAATTGAACACGACATCTATTTTCAATTATCTTACTAACAGATTAAAAGTTAGAATTGAGCTCTGGTACGTATAACACTTTGGTCAAGGTAATGCTCATGTCACCTGATTTCAATGTCACTTGACCTATCCCGTTTGCTTCAACGTTGTCACCTGATGCCATAAAAACTTTCTGATTATACTTCTTCAACGACGAAAACAGTTGTTTATCAGAACACATGTGTGATGATGCACCGCTATCCAAAATCCAGTTGTTGTTACTGTTGCGTTTTGTTTTCCCATGACTACATGCACTGAGAACGACAGCATGCGCAAGAGACTGACTCGAGCTTTGACTACTGCACTGTGATTTTATGTGCCCTCTCTTCCCACAACCGTAGCACTTAACGTTTCTGTTGCTTCGTTTTTCGCTGTTGCTTTTTGTTGCACTTCTTTGATATTTGTTCTTTTGCTCTTTATGTTTAACCGAGAACACCTGTTCGTTCGAATCGACTCTGTCACCACGCCGATGTTCTTCCTCTAAAATTTTAATTTTTAGTTGACTCAATGATGGCAGATCATCGCGACTTTCGATTGCAACGACGAAGTTCTCCATTTCCTCGGGTAGACTACACAGCATTAAAATACTAACGAGGTCATCAGGCAAATGACAATCAATTTCATTTAAAGCATCGACAATCGAACAAAATTCATTTATTTGCGTAGTGAATTTTTGTCCCACTTTAAATTGAAATTTAACCAATTGTTTAAATAAGTTTACCTTTCGAGCAGGCCCTTTTCCATTGTAGGTTAATGTTAGCTTTTCCCATGCGATCTTCGCAGTACCACATCCCTTCAAATGAATTAACTCAGAAGGCTTAACACAAAGAGTTATCATTGCCAACGCTTTGGCATCTGTCCTTTCCCAAGCGAGCTTATCCGGGTCAAGAAGGTTTTCAGCCTTTACCTTCTCGACGACATGCCAATAGTCCAACGTGACCAGCAAGCTCCTCATCTGGACCGACCAAGATGTAAAGTTGTCGCCGTTGAGTTTATCGATTTGCATCGCAGACACAGACATTTTATTATTTTTCAATTAATTAATTTTCCGACACGACTCAATGGTAAAATAAATTGAACAAATTATTTTTCAGAATTTACCGCGTGTTAAAAAAAAAAATTGAAATTATGTCCGACTAATACTTGAACGCAAAAAATACTAATACTCGTATACGTGCACTGGGCCCATAACCTTTGTAAGCGAGAACAAGTGGACAAACAAAGTAAAAGAAGAGCGCGACTTACTTCAAGAGTGGTTTTTATTCAAGTGACTTAACTAGTAATAATTATGTGTAACATAGGTACTAAAAGTATATGCTAATACAATAGAACAATAGAATTAGGGTTGCCATTCTGACAAAAGATTATTGATACTGATATTATTTATTATTAAATACAAAACTTGAATTAAGGACCACTTTCTTTTTGTTGAGTTAAACAACTCTAAAAACATGCCTAAAAGAATTTAAAAATAATCAAATGAATTATATTCAGTAAATCTTAAGATATTTTAAAAATGTATGTAGTCCCTAAGAATTTGTCTATCTTTGATTGAAGTTCCCTATATTAATTTTTATTCTTACACAGTTATTATTTATTGAGTAAACTAAAAAAAGCGTACTTGGAACAGATGTTTTACTAATTAATAAACAACAATAATTTTGTGTGTTTTTCCAATATTTCTAATTATTAGCAGATTATACCTCCTCTCTTATTTCGGTATATCTTAATTAAATCTATTTTAACAGGATATCATCCTTCGTTCATGTTGTGAACATTAAACACAAAAACTACAAGTATGACTTATTTTTAATATTAGTGATTTCCTGTGGAAATACAACGAGTAGATTTCCAATGTTATGCAGAAGTAGATTAAGTCACGTGGACAGATCAATATCAATTTGTGGAATGTCAATTGTTTGTCAAGCGTGATTTACATTACCTATTTTATATATTTAATTATTAGCATCACTCATTAACTGGAATATAATCAGCCAAACATTAATCCCACCTATTAATAATAATAATGTTTACGCATCGTTTTAACGAATATTTAACAGTGGGGTTCACTAAGGCGTATACTTACTATTTTGTATTTATTGTTATTTGTTTTTTTGAAGGGAATTTATTTCTGTTTGTCCAGTTGGGATCCTTAAGGTTAAATTTGTTAAAGTGTGAGCACTAGGAAACGGAGATAGGGGTTGAAAGGAGTAGTGGGTGCAAATTAGTTTTTAATTCCTGAATATTGCAATGGCTGCGAAAGACAGACTGTTGTAAAGAATTTCACATTCGCGTAGTATGGCTAAAGAACTAATCTCTGCACTTGACAGTACAATCGGAGTTGGTCTCGAGGGTATATTAATGAGCATTCCTAGGAGGAGAAAAACTTCTTGTACCGCCTTAGAAAACCCAACCATCTAGCGGAATTTTTGTGCGACACCGCGTATGTGATCGTTCAGCAAAAGGTGGTTGGTGATACACATACCGAGATGGTCAGTCTCCTCGATGCAAGTGCCATCTATGGATAGTGGCAAAGTGGGTACATCTCGCTTAACCGATACAAGACAGCATTGGGTTTTCGAAGTATTAAATTCCACGCGGTTTTTTATTCCCCTTTGTACAATGCTGTTTAGGTCGGAATTTAATGAGTTTATCATATTTTGTCGCTGCAGTTCCACATCCGAAGAAGAGGGATGTGAATCTGAAAACGAATATGAAAAGCTAAGGGTCGTCACCGAAACAATGTATTGGATAAGAAGTTGCAGACAGATCATTAATTAAAAAGGGAAAGAGGATTGGAGATACAATAGAGCACTCTAGCATCTATTTTGTTGTTTTCAGACTTGAATTCATCCAATACAACATGTACCTATTGAACGATTCGAAAGGTAAATACTAATCCAATGAAGGAGAGATTCATGAAAACCGAAAGCAAGCATTTTCGATAGAGAACCTAATGCCAAACCCTATCAAATGCTTTTGAAATATCAAGTGCAATAATCTTACTTTCTTTTACTATGTAAAGATTTGCTCGGTGAGATGAACCATGAGATCACCAGTGGACCTATTGCTACGAAAGCCGTATTGTTGGTCATTAAGAAGGTTGCGTTCTTCGAGATATTTCTTGAGCTGATAAATAATCAGCTTTTCCATGACCTTGGAAAGAAGGGACGTAAGTGCAATCGGTCGATAATTAGACGGTTAGGAAGATTCGCTTTTTTTGGGAATAGGCTTGACAAATGCGGCTTTCCATCCGCTCGGAACGAGACAAGTAGGACAGATGGAAAATCTTACGCAGTGGTTTTGCCAGCAATGAAGAACACCTCTTGAGAACAATAGCGGGGATACCATCTTGTCCAGCAGATTTGTGTGTGTTAAGATTTCTTAGGACTCTCGCTACAATACGAGTGCGAAAAAAGATTTGCTCCATAAAATCATTAACTCCCTCAAGTACAGGCGGGGTCATAAGACTCACTCGGCAACGTTGAATTGGCGGCGAAATGCCTAGCAAAGAGATTTGCTTTCTCTTAAGAGCTAATAAATGGAGTGTCATTCACAACGAGCGTAGGAACCGAGGAAGAGGAAGAAATCGTCATATTTTGTACAAATGACCAACAAGTTTTACTGTTTTTCGGACATTGCAATATTTTTTGCCGTAATTTTTGGTCATGTAAAAACTTGGTGCATCGAATATGAGCGTTGCAAGCCATTCTGGCTGGCTTGAACTTATTTCGGTTTTCCTCAATTGGATTTGCTTTAAAACAACGGAAACTTACCTTCTTGAACCTAATAACCTCTTAACAGCTCGCATCGAAATATGCGTTTTATTTAGGGCTGATGCTTTTAACACTATTCGGGATAAAAGTTCTCATTGCCAGGAGAATCTAACTTGTGATCATATCAGCGCTGGCGTTAACGTTACTATCGAGGAAGCATAGTGACCAGTTAAACAATCTAAAATAATTATTGAGACCATCCCGGTTGGCTTTCTCGTATTGCTACACGGCTTTTTTAGGAGCTCTTTCTTTAACTGGAGAGTTCTGACACGACAAATTTGCTGATATGACACTATGGTCAATGTGCCTAGAGGAGATAGATTACTAATAGTGTACTTACCAAGGTCAGAGGTAAGAAACAAGTCAAGAGTGTTTTCTGCTCGACCTACCAATTCCGATATTCGAGTGGGCTCGTTGACCAGCTGAGTTAGGTGGTTTAACTCAGCGAAGATCTCAGCACACACTCCTTCTGGTGTTGACTGGCCCGAATGTTTAAGCCATGAAGAATTGTGTACATTGAAATCACCCGTAACAACGATTACATTGCGAGCATAGGACGAAACAATTCTTTGGAAGGAATCAGACAAAACATCAAATTCACGAGAATTTGACACTCTGTCTAGATTGGGGCTTCGATAAAGGAAGCAATAATGAATGATTTTCTAATTCACGGAAAATTTAAACCACATAAAATAAAGAAAATAATTTAAGAGATAAAATTAGTTTAAAGCTCTTATCTAAAAGTTTTGAAAAGACGTTTGAGTCAAAAATCAATTTTTATAAAATTTTATTAATTTTTTTGTTTAGGTTTTTATTTTTTGTCAAAAAACTGTCAATTAGATTTTGTCGAAAAATTGTCCGAATGTTGACAACAAAATTTCTTATAAACTAAAATTAGTTGGAAGCCATAATCTCAAGTTTTTGAAAAGATATTTGCGTAAAAAATCAATTTTTACCAACTTTGAGTAATTTTTTTTTAGGATTTTTGTTTTTCTTGTAAAAAAAACTCTTAATTCGATTTTTCTCAAACCTTGTTCGAATGTTGAAAACAATATTTCTTGTTAGTTTATATTAACTGCGAGGTATAATCCTAAAATTTTGAACAGATATTTGTGTCGAAATTTAATTTTTACCAACTTTTGTAAAAATTTTCTTTTAAGTTTATATTTTTTGGAAAAAAAAACTGTCAATTTGATTTTTTTCAAAATTTAAACGAATATTGACAGCAATATTTCTTGAAAGATAAAAGTTGTTTTAAGCCAATATCTCATTGTTTTGAAGAGATATTTGTGTCGAAAATCAATTTTTACCAACTTTTATTAATTTTTGTTAGGTTTTTATTTTTTATAAAAAAAAACTTTCAATTAGAACCACGCACGCACAGACATCTTTCTAAAAATTTTTGAAACATCGAGAAATGTCAAAATATTCAATTTGACCAATCAGACCCATTACAATAACTTCCTGTGGGAAGTGAAAAGCACTCATTTAATTGGTTTTAAAATCCTTGCTCTGTCGGTTGATGTTATTATTTGTATTAGAAGATTTTTTGAAGGCAATATTTTTGGCATTTCTTGAGATATAGCCGACGAAAGATACAAACATACGCACCCATAGACATATTTCTATATTTAGATATGTCAAAGTTTTCTTTTTGACAAATCTGACCGATTACAATAACTTAATAAAGTTTAAGGATTGTATTTCTTGTTTAAAACAAAAAAACATGTTTTTGGTCAATAATTTCGAGTCAGTTATTGACTACAGACGTAATTTTTTCAGAATGCAGAAAAAAATTACATTGATATTTTTTTTAAAAAAGGTCGTTTTGAAAAAAATTAAAATCATTGAATTCGTTCTTTCATAATACTGCGAACGATAAATAAATAGATATACATCAGATAAATCAAAAATATCTTAAAGTGATTGTGACCCTATGACGTAGTGTCAGTATTATAAACAAAAGGAGACAGCGAAGAACTTAAGATTTAAACATGTAATAAATTGAAAGTACTACCTAATATTTTTAATCGTCTTAAAATATATTTATAATTCTTGTGTCTGAAAGGAAAAATCAGAAAAGAACTTTTATGGTTCGATTACTAATTTCATATCGTTAAGTTAAAAAAACAAGTTTCTTGAAAGTGCCTTTTCTTTGAAAAATCTGACACATAAATAAAAAATGTACGTACATATGTACATAAATATTTCTATTTTTTTAATCAATATTAATTAACAAATAAAAATAATGAAAGGCAAAGTGAAAAAGGTTTAACTTCTATCGTAAAATTCCACTTGCTAACACAATCACAATTTGTGTGTCTATATATTCTAATTTATTCCAATAGTGTTTAGGTCAGGAACACATACAAATTAATCAATCTCTCGTCTGTCCCTTATAAAATCCGCAAAAAAAAATGTATTCCTGCACGAACAATAAAATGGGTCTCCATGAATTATTAGAAGATATAGTGACAGGGCACTTTTTTCCTTATACATTTATTTCGACCCTCCTTCCTTTGTTCTACAAATCACCTTAATTGACCTTTTTACATTTCAAAGCAATTTGCCTTAAATAGGTTTAGATACCCATTGTTGAGTTTCTAAAATCAATTAAAGAATTTGAAAGTCCTTTCTCTCTTTTAAAAAATGGTTGATACTTAAAAACTTAAATTCTATTAAATTTCTTTTGTTAAATACTCCTTAATATTTGCAACCAATTTGAACTTTAACAGTCCCCAAAAAAAGGAAAATAAAAAAAAAAGTGGTAACTTTTTGGTTGTAGGTTGGTTGGTTTGGAAGTTGTACCGCAATCAATACAGTGTATTATGTTTAACAACAATGCCCTCAAAGCAATTTGTTACTCACTTTATCTATTAGTGAAATCCTATCAAATCCATGAACCCTTTTTTTTAACTAAAAATATAAAAAAAAATCTTTTTTACTTCTCACAATTGAATTTATATAGCATCATATTCGTATAAGCTGGATTAGGATCCCCTTCTATAAAAAGGTATGTCATCGGTCGTTGTTGTGGGTCGGTTGTACAAATGTACATACGTCATATTGGCATTATACAATATTCACCTTCCCAAAAATGAATCCTAATAAATCCTTGGTTTTGTTCATTGGACAACTACAATACAAATGCAATTTGTTTAATATAAAGAGTCCTTTTGCTCCTTCGTCAAATCATTTCTTTTTTTTCTTCTTCTTTTCTTTATGAAATGTATGTATGAATTTTTATATATAGACCACATTATGCAGACAATGAAGAAAAAAAAAGAGAAAAAGTTCCTTTTCTCCTACGCAATAAAACTCTTCTTTATTCTTTCTTGTCCTAGAACTTTAAGTGACAGCGAAAAGGACTCGCTTGTAATAATTCACTTTGCTTTAACAGTCCACGTCTCAGAACTTAGAGGAAAAAGACAATTTAAAGGGAAAAGTGACTTGGAGGTAAATCTATACACACCACCTACCTATACTTGCAAAAATATATGAAAAAATGTCCTTCCTTATCGGATTACGTGTCCTAGTGCCACCGCAACCGATTTCTGATTTTAGACAAGGGTGACAATTGCTTTCTCATTTGTTGGAAAGCAGAGGAAGTGAAGGTTGGCGGCGGCGGCACGGCCACGTATTGTAAATCCTTAGTTCATTTCATATCAATGACGTTTCGTTGGAATCCTTTTTACCATAATTTATTTTTTTCTTTTTTGTTCACTTTGTCACTCCTTTCTTCGGTTGAAGTTGGTTTCACAGAATGACCGAGGAAACATCAATATCAAAGAAGGCAATGGCAATGGAAATAGAAATCACTCATTGATTAGCACAAAAAAGGTTTTAATACAAAAATGTAAGCAATTCAGGCGAGTGAAACGATAGTGTCCTTGAATTTAAGTCCTCCTACACGTTTGCGTGCACAGTACGAAGGATTTGGTCACAATTAGAATAAAAATGAATGCAAAAAAATAGGAGGCCTTTTTAGTGTCTTAGGCAGATGGCATTTTAAAATTGACGCCTTCACAATTTTTCATGTCCTTGTAATTTAAATTTCGTTTTGTTTCTTTTTTTGTTGGCTTTTGGTGAGTCCTTTTTGGTATGCGAATGTAATGCCTTAACATCAAAAATAAATTAGATATTCAATATTATTTTTTATTTTATTTGATGTCTGTGTTCGTAGGAAAAAGAAAAATAAATAAACCGAATGCGGAAGACTATTGTCTCTATAATTTTCATGAAAGGATTCCACTTGAGAATCCTGTCAATTTCCAAATTCAAATTAGGGATAGAGAAGAGATGATGGTGGGAAAAAGCGAATGTCTTTTCTCTCTGATGATAAGTTCCTCTCATCCTACTTTTGAATAAAAAGTTATATTGAAAGAGGTGGTTTTTTTCTTGGAAGTTTTGTTGTATTTTTATTTAGGTTTGGATTGACTGCGGTGGAAGATACGCGTGGCGCGAGTAAGGAATTGTATATTATTAGGTTCCTTTTTTGTGGTTTCTCTATCATTTTATTTAAATGAAGGAAGTGTGGATTGGAATTTTATTTTCATCCAGTGCCGAATTTCAATTTTGAACTGTGTGATTTTATATAAGTATATGTGTGTGTACTGTGTATGTTTCCTTATTTTCATTCTTACTTATGACCTTAGTCAATAGCTTGGTGGGTGGTGTGTGATAAGACGCAATTGAAATCGTGAAGAAAATACAAAATTTGTGTTGTGTTTACGAGTATTTGGTACTTCTACGTATTTTTATATATTTTTATCAATGACTTACAGAATGGAAATTAGAAATTTGATTCCTCTGCCCTTGATCTTGTTTAAAAATTCATTGATGTCAAATTTAAAAAATTCGTTGAGTTGAATTAATTTCTTGAAAAAATTCAAATTTTTCAAGCAGAAATCAATATAAAGATGTGTAAGCGTTTAATGTCATGTTTTAATAAATGTATACAAATAACTTGTCGGTTTAGGAAATTAAAACTTTTGTGAATTTTAAGAGCAATTTCAGATTAACTACAATATACACGAATAAGTGTTTTGCTTTTTATATTGTAAAATGTGGAAAATACTTTCAAAAATAGTTTTTTGGATAAGCAATAAATCATAATCAAATTTTCTTCAAAATAAAATATTAAAAAGATACACCCAGAAACAAGTTCTATAACAAAATTAATATTAGACTATTAAGAGAAACCTGAGGTCTTTAAAAATTTTAATAATTTTCAACATAAAATCTTATACTTTTAGATGATTTAAAACGTAAAGGCTATCAATTTAAAATTATCGAATAATATCGAAGAATTCAGAAAGTATTAAGATAGGTTAGGACATGTTTGTAAAAACTGAAGACAGTAAACCAACCCCGAGAGCCACTTAATATATGTATTTCGAAAGACTTCTTAACGACATAATACTTTCTTGCAAATATAATCTTTGAATTTCTTGAAGAATAGAATAATCTGCAATAAAATAAACGATATTTTCAGGTTCTCTTCTATGCCATAAATTACAGTTTTGCTGAAGATCTGATCTGTGAGGCATAGGTTCATAGGTTCATAGGCTATTTTAGCTTCATTATTATTATATTATATTATTATATTGATTATTGTCTTTGCATGTTTGTCAAAGTTTAATTCTGATGATAACAGTACAGCGAACAAGTTTTTCAAGCAACGCGAGAAGGGGGAGAGGTGCTTCCACTAAGCACCTCTCCGAGATGGAATCAACTGTGGTGTCTACAGTTCCAGTAAGGTTGAACTACTTAGTGAACACCTTATAGAGCTTCTACGACTTAGGCCTATAAGGAAAGGTTTTATCCGGCTCCACTTCCTAAAAGTTATACTAAGGATCTGGCCCTCCATTATGGGCATTGTGCCGTCGGGGTGACTTCCTGGGTACGTAAAATCTCATAGTTGCGAAGCACCAACAAACCTCGGATACGGACGGCTTTACTGTTGAAAACCTACCCAAACGAAATGAGTACAACGAACTTAGGATATGCAAGTGGAATGTTAGGTCCCTTAACAGACCACGTGCGGCCGAAGAATTAGCGGAGGCCCTAGACTTTTATAAAGCAGACATCACTGCCATCCAGGAAATACGATGGGATAGGCGGGGCAAAAAAAGATGACTGCTACCACGAAAATCAACCATTGGAGCCAGACCTAGGCAAGAAGTCTTGAGCTATAGGTGCATCAATGAGCGCCTCATGACCATACGCATCAAGGCTAAATTCGGCAACATTAGCCAGAGCTCTTAGACAAAACATATGAGCAGTGTCCTAGCTACGATATTAAAATTGTTAGGGCGATTTTAATGCCAAGCATCTTTGGTGGAATAATCGGCAAAAACAGCTTGCACAACAACATTTCCAACAATGGATTCAGGCCCAAAAGAACTTGGACTTCTCCAGATCAATCCACCGCCAACAAGATTGACAATATTGCGATCGACCCCAGACACGCTTCCAGCATAATGGATGTACGAACTTTACGAGGAGCTAACATAAACTCGAACCACTACCTCGTTGTAGAAAAGGTAGCACTTCGGATGCATACTCAAAGGAAAACAGGGAGGTGCTAGGAGAAGGTACAACGTCGAACGGCTACAATCGCCAGAAATCGCCAAATCCTTTTCCGACCGAGTTACAAGTAACCTCTTTTGAAGTTCTCTGCTGCCAACACCAGTGGCAACATTACCAAGATGCAATCAGAGAAGCCGCCTTTAATGTGCTGGTTTTCAAGCAACCACCAACAAGGAACCTCTGGTTTGATGAGGAATGTCGGCAGGCAAATACAGCCAAACAACAGGCACGCAAAGTGGCGCTGCATAAAAGGACGAGAGCTGCTCATGAGCTCTATGAGCAGAAGAGGCGAGAGGAACACCAACCTCTCAGAAGCAAAATAGAGGGCATGAGAAGCGTGCGGTCGAAGATGTTGAGAGGTTTAAAAGCAGGAATGAAGTTCAAAAGTTTTATGAACAGGTGAAACGAAATTCACAGGTGCATAAACCTAGAACCGAAGGCTACAAAGACGAAAGTGGAAACAACATAGTGGAAACGCAGTCAATTCTGACGACGAACCGAATTCCGCTGTCAGGCAAGATAATGATCCATTCAACATAGACGAAAGCCAACAATCCCGTCCTCCCGACTTATGGATGGAACGACGAGCTATACGGGCTGTACAGCGAAGTAGACTTAGCCAGAAGGGTAAAAGTCCAACGACTAGGATGGGTGGGCCACGTTGAGCGCATGGAAACCAATGCTCCGCCCTGGAAAGTCTTCGAATCCACACCCACAGGACAGCGCTGTAGAGGAAGACCGTGGATCAGGCGTCGCGCACAAGTTGAAAGTGACCTCACCCAACTTGGAGCGCGAAACTGGAGACTTCTAGCTAGGGATCGAGATAGATGGAGAAGTTTGTTGAAAGAGGCCCTAGTTCACACAGAACTGTAGCGCTACCTTAGTAAGTAAGAGTAAGTTTTTCAGATCTTAGTTTTAAAAGTATTTCATTAAGTGTACCTGGTTTAAAATGATTCAAGAGTTAATAAATACGCAGACATTTTCTGCGAAAGGAATTTCCTGTAATAAACACTAATTAAGCTATGAGAATTCCGAATTCATATTTCAATAAATTTTATTAATTTTAGGGTTCCAATTTTAGTGTTGTTATTTTTAACAAAATATGTTACTTTTTTGTGGAACGCATTTTTTGCTAATGCAGGAATTTTTGATAATAATTTGATTTTTTTCAAATATATAGTTTTCATATGGAAAAGTGTTTTTATATATTAATTATCCAGCGATGATTTTGAAACTTTTTTTCAAACAAACCAAAATAAGGATCTTAACCGAGCAAGAGTAATTAATTAGGTGACACTTTATGATAGTAGGCAGTTGACAATATTAGCTCTTAATAAATTACTCTATTTTCAACATTAATTTACTAATTTAAGCAAACATTTTATGCTGATTTATTTAGGGAAATAAACGGTTTAATTATGGCGTTTAAACTATTTTAAAAGAGCCCTAAGCGATTTAGTTTGAAAGCAAACCTAATCTGTATTAAATTCACAATAAGAACAATTTCTTGGAAAATATTAACGTTCTTAGTTTGCTTAATGAAACAAATCAAATCCGTTTCCATAATTGAATCTAAATATTATGTAAGTAAATATTGTTTTATACAAAAATAATAACAAAAAACACAAACTGCACCAAAAATTCTCGGAATTTAGCTTAAAATTATTCAAATGTATGTATTTATTATGTACTTATGGAAAAGCTGTACCTTTTAATAATAATTATGATAGTCTAATTTACTGATTACGAAATGATAAATTTGTTCTTTAATTAGGAAGATTCTAGAATTTTTTTTTAAATATCCCCTTCATGGAATAAGATCTCCATTAACGGAGCTTTATGAATAAAATTACTTGCACTAGCAGTGAAAACTTATCAGAAAATGTTTACAAGAAAATCTTTTTTCAAGAATATCTTCAATTAATTTCACTTATCAAATATTTCCCTTTAAAAATAATAAAATTAGAATGCTTTTGCACAAAGAACTAGTTGAGTAACCATTCGGATTTCAAAACAAATAAAATACAAGTAAGTACAATTAATGAACCAATTAAATGCACATAAAAGCAATCTTGCAATAGGAAACCTTAGTTCTCAATTGCATTTGAAATACTTACTTCAATTTATTTATAGTACTAACTTCACTTGGCTTGGCTAGTGGCTATACAAGCGACGACGACGACGACGCAGCAAAGGACCTTTTAAAACGCTCATTCAATAAGAGTGACACCTCTTAATGAGAAATATAACCACCTGCTAATGCAATTAAATCTTAAGAAAAAATTCCTTTCGATGTATAGGAGTATACGAGTATTCCATGTTGGTGTTTATAATGTTTCCGTTTTCAAATGTATATGAAGCTTATTTTGTTACTCCTTCCTTTTCTTCGAGGAGAGAATTCTTATATTATGGCATTTACTTTTTTTCCTCACCTCTATGCTTCGTTTATCCAATCAACATTCGTTTCGTTTTCATTTGTATTTTTAGAAGAAGGTTTAATGTTGCAACATAAAGCTGTTGACTTACGAAAATTACTCGCACACGAAGCGCATTTAAAAATTTTTCTCAACTAAAAGAGTACGTATACGTTATGTATTCCCATCAGATCGGGACATCTTATAGCAAAGCAAAGGTGTATGAAGGAAGATATAACGAGCAGTATAAACGCTCACACGCACTTCAGTAAAACCTTTTATCCCTCTGTGCCACACGTATCTTTGTATCTTTGTATATGTATAGAGAAGTTATGTATAAGGAACACTTTGGCACCTGAAATAGCTTTCTTCTCACAAATGATGATACTATCCTTTTAGCTGCCAAAGCAGGAGCTAAGGAGCAATTAAAAAGTAAACCATACTCCTTGATGGGTGAGGAAAAATCTCTCAACGTATCGTTCAGCTTCAGAGTAATTTCTCGAAGGTGGCTCTGGAATGTCTTATCCTTCGATATGGTGGAAAGTTATCCCTTGCTATTTGGATTAATGTGTTGTCCCACATTTTTCCTTCATCAGTTCTTGTTATAGTTGTTGTTGTTTTCCTAAAAGTAAGTATTCCTCTAACTATACTTTACAGAATCAGGAACAAACATATAGCACGCTTTTGCCTCCCCTGGTCGTCGTCATCTTCGGTAGCAACTCCCCAATTCTGACTTTGTGGATGGTGTGAAAAAAAGAAAGGAAGACAAAAAAAAATTAAGAGCAATTATTTTTTAATTAAATCCATAAAACGATATATTTATGAAATTCATTTTGTTTACCGAAATTTAACCCTTTTTCTCTCGTTGAAAATTGAAACATTTTTGAAAGGTAAAAAGGATTAAGCATAAGCATACATATAATATGGCGTGTATAGTTAGACCTTATCTCTATATATATTATATTTTTGAATGTATGAGAGCATGTAAAGCTGTGAAGCATATTTTTTAATATTATCTTCTCTGAAGGCTAAAACTGAAGGAGCTATATTTTTTGACTTTGACTGTTTAAAGTCTTAATTATGATATTCGCACGCAGAATGGCTGTCATGTTTTTAAAGTAGCTATTCAATTTTGTACCTGTAGACTTTCATATGTATATTTGTATATGTACTATAGATATTTATTTCAGACCTGTTTTAATTTCCATTTTTGGAAGAGTAGTAGCAAAGGTATACCTTTTTATCCCAAAAGGAAGACGTTAATGAGAGGTATTTGTGTTGTTATATTTTGTTTTCAAAGGTAAATTTTGTAAAGTATACGATGGGGTATTATAACTTATTGATAGGCGTATAAAAAATAAGGATGTGATAGATTTATGGCTTATTAGTGTAACAAGGGTGAAAATGGGAATTTCACATGTTGTTAACAAGTTATGAAAATTAACTCGTTCCTATATTTTTGTAAATAGGGTAAAGATTGTTTTTATGTAAGCAACAATGTGGGACATTATAAGAAAAGTGGGTGAGCGAAAGGGTGCTTTTTCATAGGATAATTATCTTAGAAAAGTCAAGATGTATAGAGGGAGGCCTTAAAAGTACACAATAAAAAATCTAAATAATTTTTGTATGATTTCGACAACATTTGTATGGGTCTACCACGATATCTAGAAATTAATTATATAGAAAGTAAAAATCTCGAATATGAAAATCTCGAAAACAAAAATCTAGAATGGAAAAAATTTCGAAAACAAAAATCTAGAAAATAAAATCTCGAAATGCCAAAATCTAGAAAAAAAAAAATCTCGAATGCAAAAATCCAGAACTTATGTTTGAATTTTTGAGGCAATGTTTAAAATTCGCGCGAATTTTAAACATTGCCTCAAATATTCAAACATATACATTCTGGATAACTTACTGCTCCTTAACAAACTTAAAGTTGACAAGTTATCAATCATACAATTGCACATTGCTACACATGCACCTTTCTCATTGTTTGCAACTATTTTTCTTGCTCAGAAAATAAAATATTGGGCAAACTGATGTATTTGTGTTTTATTGAGTTTTAACTGTTAAAAATACAAACAAAAAAAATCTCGAATTTTTATTTTTTTCGAGATTTTTTTCTAGATATAGTCTTTCGAGATTTTTGTTAATTCGGGATTTTTGTGGATTCGAGATTTTTGCGTTCTAGATAATTTTTTTTTTACTTTCGAGATTTTTGGCATTCTAGATTTCGTCATGATCCCTATTTGTATGCATCAAAACCTAAACAAAAAAGAGGCTAGGATGAGACCCACACTGATAATTTCTCATCATTTCTGTCAATTGGTCTTGCTTAAAATGTTTCTAGGTTTTTGTGTTTTGTTAAAAGTGTTGTCAGTTGAATTATTCTTAAAAATTAAAAAAAATGACCAACAATATTTTGCATATGATGAAACAGTTTGATTTTAAAATCTAATCTTGCTAAGGAGATTTTTTATTAGCTTTTGCGTACTATTTTTTGTAGATTTTAATTTTGTATGACAAAAAAACTGAATATTATATTTTTATAAAAAATTTAGGAAATGTTGAAAACAATATTTTCTTTGACATAAAATTAGTTTTAGCCAAATATTTATAGTTGCTAAAAAGATATTTGAGTCGAAAGTAAATTTTTACCAAGTTTTATTATTTTTTTTTTTTTTAGGTCTTTGCCAAATGTTGAAAACAAAATTTCTAATAGGGTACAAATATTTTGAAGGCATAATCTCAAATTTTTGAAAAGATATTTGAGTCAAAAATCACTTTTAACCAACTTTTAGTAATGTTTTGTTCAGGTTCTTACTTTTTGAAAAAAAACTATCAACTCGATTTTTCTTAAAATTTTACTTGATGTCGAAAACGTTATTCTTCGTTGCATACAATTATTTTTCAGGGTGCATCATCTTTTGTTCGTTCATTTTTTATTTATAAAAACCGTTAATTGCATTGGTTTCCAAAAATCACGTTACAATATTCTTGGTTCGTGAGATATTTTGAGTTAACCTAGATGTTCAACTTTTTTAAATTACTATGATAGTCCTTTCTGCATCTTTCTGAATTATTATCTGTATAACAACATTTATTTGAAGTTGATATCTCTACTGCTTCTTGAGCTATGGACGAAAAAAAGAACGGATATACGAACGAACGTGCACGCACAGACATCTCTCTAAAAATCTTTTACTTCGACTCAACGGACCTTGAAACGTCGAGATAATATCAAAATTTTAAATACAAAAAATTATTGAAATTTTTCGAATACAAAACGCTTAAATTTCTCAAAGATTCAGGTCTTTATATTCTTAATAAATTTCTTAAAATAAATATGTTGTTATGGTCGTACTGTCGTATTCTAAGGACACCTGTTTTATAAATGGGAAATTTTAGATTAAAATAATTCTAGCTTTAAGAAAAATAACTTGCAACTTGATTAAGTCTTAAAAATAGACGTTGGCCTTATTTTTTTGTTTTTTAATGTACTTCAAAAACCTTATAACCATAAAAGAACAATAGATTCGTTACAAGATCGAAATTTACTTTTAAACCGTTGTTGTTCCCTTTTCTATTTAAAAACATTTTAGAAAAATGGTATATTGGAAGTAAAAGTAAAATAAAATAAATATTTCAATTGAATATTGAAAAAATTCCTCAAAGATTTAAAAAACCATCACGAATTTTATTGACAAAAAAAAAGATTCTTTATAGAACTAGATATCCTTTAAAACCCTCATAAATAAGGTTTTTTGGGGATATCAAAATTGTTTTTGAATTTTAAACAGTAGCATTTCAAAAACTTTGCGTGATACATTAATTTTAAAGTAAAATTTAAACTAAAGTCATTTAAACCCATTAGAAAAGTGTGATCTTATTGAAAGTAAGAAAACCTTCCGGACCAGTGCTATGCGAAACATGATGCCATTTAAATTAAAAAGACACGTTTTTAAAAGTTTTTTAGCAAATATCGTAATGACGTCTTGTGTGCAGGCTTCAACCGATAATGCTTCTCAAAATGGATGAAACCATTGCCTTAGAAATATTAATTGTAAATTAATTTGAAAATTGTAGTTCTTTACTGAGGTTCCATCTGTAGGAAAATTTTTAGTTGGAAGTCAATTTATTTTTGATCTAAAATTTTTAATATTTTTTGACATAAATATAACTTTGATGTTTTCAAAATCCTTATGATTTGTTTGTATTTTTCAAAACCATTTTAAAGTATGCAGCATAAAAACCGGTTTCATATTTTTTTAAGTGTTTAAGTTTTTATCTCAAAAGAAAATAATAATCACGAAAATTAAGAGAAATATTTTTAATGAAAGTGTTCTATTTTTTTTTTGTAAAAATCAATCCCTGTACGTGTTCAAATATGTTTAACTTTCGGCTTGAGCTTATGTGGTAAAATGGGCCTTATAATCAATATTTTCCTTAGTAAAAACTAAAGTACTGAAAATGTTGTTATAACAAGCCGATACTTGAAATTTTTTCGAAATGGTCTAGAAAAATTAAACATTTCCTTCAAATTTCATTAACTTAATGTTATTTTAATGAGACTTTTGACAGCAATATTGAACATGAATTTTTGTTTTACATCAAGAAATTATACAGATTTTATTATTATTCCATCAAATTTAATTACAAATTGCTTATTGATGATTGTAAATAAATTAACAAAATGAAAATTCAACATTTTACAAAATGCGCCTTAAGTCATATTTAAATAATTCTGTTTTAATCGAGCTATATCCAATAACTCTTGATAAAAAAAAATCATTTTTGAATTGCTTCTGTTTTTTCTACAGCTAGATTGATATCCAGAAAAGAAAAATATCGTATAACATTAACATCATTCACCATCATCAGCCAATTTATCCGCATCATTTTCTTCGAATGACAGAACCAGTCATTATGCTCAAAAGTATATATTTTCCAGCAACACCTCTATTATACCCTAGAGATGTTTTTTTGGAGAAGATTTTTCAGTGTTTCTATGTATATCCAGGCTTAAATTGTTGTTTTTTTTCTGTCTTCATCTGAAGAGGGAATCATCGTAGGTACTGTCAAATAGAGGACGGAAAATGTAGAATTTTTCTGCTGTGTGTATATATCCTTTAAAATAATATTGAAAATCAATATTTGCTTTTTCTTATATATGTATGTATGTATGTATATCCTGCGGATATACTGACATTTACGATACCGAAGGGAGAAAATGTCTGATGGTGGAAAATCTCAATTCAAACTTCTTACAACATGGTCGCTCCTATTACAAAAGGATATCTTCGTCAGCATATTAAAAAAAAAAAGAAATAAATATTCTTGTGTTGATCATAAGTTATCCTTGATAAAAAAAAATTATATCGACAAATTTTCTAATACAAAATTTTGTTCAGTATTGTTAATCAAACAAATTTGTAGATTTAACGCTTTTAGATTATATTGGTTTTGTTGAAGTTTTATCGTTGATTCGAAATATATATGTATTTTGTTTGCTGAAACTCTTACCAATAAATGTGTAACAAGAAATAGGTAGTATTGGTTTTTGAATATCAATCACCAAAGTGTCTTTCGTTAAACGCTTCCTATCTGGCCACAAGACGAGAAAATAATCAGTCATGAAACCGAGGGAAAGTTATACCATCGTGAAGACAAAAGAGATCATAGGAACACCAAGATTCCAAAAGTGTTGTTAAATTTTAAATCCAGATTATTTATAAAATTACTCTTTTCTTTTTATTATGATAATATTGGTGTATTTTAATCATGTATAGAACACACCTTTATCTGATGGTCCAAATTTTCGATGACGCTGAGATATAATTAAGATTCTATACCGTTAATTTGCTATTGCCAATTGTCGACGTACACCTTTTTTCAAATAACCCCAAAGAATGAAGAGTCCTACGGCGTAAAATCACATGGTCTTGGCGGCAATTGACATCACCAAAACGTGACATAACATGTCCATTGAATTTGTCGAGCAAAAGAGTGATTATTTCCCTAGCTGTGTGACAAGTGGCACCGTCTTTTTCTGTAAGTTCGCAAACAAGGACACACTCCTACAAAATAATACGTTTTTTCAATAGCGTCAAGGTTGCAGATCGTACAGATTCCATCCGTATTATTTTTAAATGCTCGTGTATTGAGGTTGAGCAATCCACACCTGGAATTTAATAACATACTTATCATTTCACGCGAGTTACTATCATTGAAAAATTTTGGTACCTCAGCATAGTTCAAGTTGCAATATTCATCATGGAATCGTGATTGTAGAGCTCTTTAAGTGTGTTCCGACCAATGCCTTTCTACAAGTTTTTCGTAAGTTTCTGCGCGCAGTGCTTTACATTCAGACTTAGTGTTCCAGTCAACCTGAATGCTCAGATCGTTAAAGAGCCAGCCCAGTAGATCTTTTTTCTCACGATGATATCCATAAGTCTTCTTGGCAGTCTGTTTTCAGGGAGCGTACTTACCCTTTGGATGTATTTAAAGTGGAGTTTTAGTGTCGTAATATAAGCTTTTCTTAGACCAGTTTCAATATTGAGAACATAGTTTGGCGTGTTATTAGGTAGGGAGAAGCATCTTTTAATGAAAAACCTTAGCAACTTTTCAACTTCGTCATTCTCCGAATATCCCCAAAACTTGGGCACAGTAATTCATTATAGACTTTGAAGCAGCTTCGTATATTTAGAATTTATCTGAGTGCTGTATGTTCTTATTTCTGATAAAGTTTACCAAGTAGCATTAATTGAATTCTTAGACATTTCTAGCCTTTTCGTAAGATGATCCGTCCACGACAAATTGTATGTGAGATTTACTCCTAGGTACTTGAAATTGTTAGATATTTTGATCTCGGTGTCGTTGTACCTCCATTTTCCTGCAGCTGCTCGACGTCCACCATTTCAAAAAATAACTATTTCTGATTTTGTTAGGTTCACATGCAGTTGCCGTTTGGAACAATAATTTGCAAAGCTGTTTATAATTATCTGTATGGAAGCAGGATTATCTGAGAGTAGCACTTTGTCGTTTGCGTAAAGTAGAGCTTTTACCGATACTTTTTCCATAGTAACTCCAAATGGCAAATCAGAATCAAGGTAGTTTAAGAACAAGATAAATAGCAGAGCGCTTAGAACACAACCTTGTTTCACACCTTGATTAGTAGGGAAGAAGTCACTGATATGAGTGCCGTAGCAGTGTAGCAGTGTTGTTGGTATAGAGTGCTTTAAGAATCAATACCTTTTTTGTAGGTATACCTAGCTGTGTCAGTTTGTAGAACAATGCGTTTCTGTTAATGTTGTCAAACGCAGCTTTAAATTCTGTGAAAAACGGATACAGTTTATTTCTCCGGGTAAGCCGAAGGCTTATAAAGCAGGAGAGATTGAAGATTTGGTCCGTGGTTGAGTAGTTTTCTCTGCATGCAGCTTGGAATTCGTTTAAAATGTGATTTGCTTTTACCCAATGGCTTAGTCTATTCAGAAGAAGAGTTGTGAACAGCTTATATATAGTGTCCATACAGACCACGGTAGTTGGCTACATCCTTGGGATTTCCTTTCTTAAAAAGAGGGAACATTATTGATCTTTTGAACGAATCAGGAATTGTACCAGTGCGAAAGGTATCGCTGAATAGACGGTGAATTTTTAAGATTAAGTTGGGCGTTGCATTTTTTTAAAATGCAAATGGAATTCCATCGATACCGGGAGCTTTATTATCCTTTGCCGTAGTAATAGCTGCAAGAACTTCGCTGATTTCAATTTCGTTCTTTGAAGCATATTCGAAAGATGTTTCTGTGGTCAATGTTTGATAGAGAAGGTTTTGAAAGTGTTGCTTTCGTTTGTATTGTTACGTATTTTCTTTGTCAGTTTCCACCAGTCACTTGTTGTCTTAACTGATGCTAGTTGACATGTGATATATTGATAATAATTACGCTGTTTTGCTGTGCATAGTGCCCTAAATTTCATAACGGTAGAGTGTTCTGTAAACGTCAATATTGTATTTTCTGTACATCTTTAGGCTATTCACGACATTTCTCCTGGAATAAAAGCAAGCAGTATCAAACCACGGTTTCTTTGGCGTAAAGTTCGTACTCGGACAATTAATTTCCCCGTTTGCGTTGTATATACATTCCTTAATCTTAAGACAAATATCTTCATTTTCGTCTATATCAGTAATCGTTTGTGAAATGTGTCGATCTAAACTGTTTTTGTGTGCGAATACTCTTTCCTCCCGTCATTTAAGCCTTGGTACAAGTTTCAAGTTATAGTTGTACGCCGATGATTATTGTACGTTTAGATTTATAATGTGGGGCATATGGTCGGAGAAAGTTTGCACCGATACTACTATATGATGGACAGCAGTAATCAATGAATAAATCAAAAATACCATTAAGTAAGGCAGTTTACCAACCAGACGGTCCGATGATGCTGCCAGCATCAATCCATGAAGATGATTTTCTACGAAATTTGATCATTGACTGTTGACACTTTTTAAAAAATGTAAATGAAATTTTGTATGTAATGTTCATCAAAACCGAGAGTGAGAGGTGAAATTGATGGGCACGACGACAAATTGAGTTGGACGGTTCTTCACCCACACTACAGCGAACAGCAGCAATATTTTCTGTAGTACGAACTGTTAAACATTCACTGGTATTTCCACATCTCCTAGAGACCCGGTTTGCTCAAATTTTTGATCGTTTTTTACTGTAAGCACATTTGGAAGTAGAAATTGACCGAAAAGCACTATGTTCAAGATATCAATTTTTATTTAAACAACCATTTTAATAATTATTCTGAATTACTTGTAACATGTTGCTTGATTTTATATCTTTCTATGCATACAAAAAACTTGAAGGTGTAGTTCACTTTCAACATCGGCTCTTTAAATGTATCCACCCTTTACAATTGATTGCTTAAATTGCTGTTGTATTTATAATCATACATTTTTACGATTGAAGTTTTACTCCGAAATTTAGCTTCATAGTTTAAACGATGAACAGATTTCAAAATACACTCTATTACAAAAGTTCCAAGTCATAAACTGTCAAATTTGTACATAAATCAGATTATGTTTGTTAGGTTTGAGAAGCTCCGTGGCTTATGCAGCTTATGTTTAGGTCAGACCTACCATTTCAAAAAACGCCACAAGAAGAATTTAAACTAGTTCAAATCGTTATGTCCAGATCTCCACATCAGGCCATATGCCTTCGAGTTGCTAGTGCAACAATAGGCTTGCTATTAATTTACTGTCAAAGTACGAAAGCTCCTCTGGAAAGATTTTTAAATATATCTAAAACAATGAAATTCTTGGAATTAAAATAATAAACCACATCCTACTCGTATATACAACCGTCAGGTGCATTGAAAACAGTTTCGTCTCATCCAATAGGTAATTTTACTCACACGTGTTTCTGAACGTGATTCGCATCTGCATAAAACATTAATGTGTGCAAAATGAATATTCGTTTCTTTTTTGTTGTTTCCTATGAATTTTCAATATTCTTGCATTATCCAATATTGGAAAACTCGTATACGCAAATAATACGTTTACCAAGAATAATTTTTACTCTAGAATTACATGAGACATGCGAGTTTGATTTACAAGAATCATACAAATTTTGATTCATTGTTTTTGTTATTTCATCATTATCATCGTTTTTCTTACAGGAGTTATATTTGCGTAATGGAATGCAAAGTTATAACTTTCAAATCTCAAATCTATTCTTTGAATTTATAAGTAAGTTATTGGTACTTTTGTTTCTGGGCTTAACCTTTTATCTAGGAATCAGTATTATGCGTATCCCTAGAATCTGACAGGGCTTTGATTGAAATTCTTGTTTAAGTGAAAGCTATAATTTAAAATTGAAAAATGTATTCTTACCTGAAAATTACTCCTGGAGGAAAACTTGCGCTCTATAAATAAGGTAGTTTTTGAATGCAAATCTAGGCACACTAACTTTTTTAAAACTAGATTATAGAAATTACTTCAAAATGTATATTAACTATATCAAATTAATATAACTTAACTTAAGACATTTTTAGAAAATAGTATTGTAGCGTCTAAATGGAAAGCAATAAATATTAATAGATATCCAAAGGGATTACAAATTAGTCCTTACTTAGGCACCTAAACTTCACCCCTACAAAATGACATATATTCACTACACACTACTACCCATAGGACAAGGTTTGGTTTATTCCTTGTTACATGACCAAACAATATTTCAAATTACTCAAACATCATTTTGTTGAACATAATAATATCCAAAACATTTGTATTCGAATTTAATACATACAAATATGTATATTTCATCAATATGCTGTTCTATATGAAGGTAATACGTATACAAATTTACATTGAGACCTATAATAATAATTATATCCTGCACCTGATGCAACTTTAGAATCATATCCATTAATTGCATGATAAAGGACGAACATGAATTAAATTGTACGTACAAATAAGCTTTAAGTTTGTACTATATCTAAAATAAAGTACATAGCGATTTGAATTCCAAAAGAGGAGATTTACCAGGTATTGGTATATATGTATTACGAAATGTGGCATAAGGTTAGGTACCAATTTTATGTAGTGTATAATTGTTAAGCCCTCTTAACCTAGAAACATTTTAGGTCCTAGTCGTAGTATAAAGACAAAATTTCATGTTGCAAAATTTGCATATACTGGACAACAAATTGAAAAGTGGACTAAATGATGCGAGAAATATACAAATAAATATACATACATGTATGAATGTTATGAATTGTTTTCACACACAACATTTCACCATGTGTATTGTGTGCCATATAAGCGAAGTTATATAATGATAAAGGTTTTTGAGGTTGAATCAGTAAGGTTTAAATGAACAAATATCTACATATGTATATTATAAGTACATAATATTGCTTCAGATCAAAACAATCCTACTGTACTTATAAATTTATTTCACTTCATTAGCTTAAACAAGAGTGAGGTTAAATTGTGATCATCAATTATATCTATAGTTGTTATATTTTCTTTCTTTTGTAGTGAAAATATTTGAAATAAACTCAAAAAGGATTAAAGGTATAGGTTATTTATACTATTTGTAATTGTCAATAAATTAAGTTCATTATTCAATTATTTTACATTTCAGAATGAAGGCAATGGTGCATAAAATAATGTCTTTGAATAGTTCAAACTCCGGATCACTGCTTTAAATGATTGTTTTTTAAATTTACTGTATTTTTGGAATTTTTATTTTAAATAAAATATGGGTCAATGTAGTAAAAAGAAAAAATAAAAGCTGAGGATGAAGACCTCAATGATAACTTAGTTTTGGTTCCCATAAATATTTTAAGGTGATACTTTGGTTGACAAAGGATAATTGAAATTTAAACTGTTTCCTGTCGAAATACTCAAAACATAAACAAATAAATAGTGTTGTTGTAATTTTGTTTAGTTTTAAAGAAAAATTATAAAAAAAAAAAATATTCCAAACTCAATTGATTGTGAGAAAAGAGCCTGGAATGCGATTCACATTGATAATTTTCGACTGGTGGCTCTAAAAATATATTTTTTGTAATAAGCCAGAAATTCATCAAAATAACTTCAAAAATTATCAAATCAATAATAATTTTTGAAACTTATGCTGTTTTTTTACTGTCAAGATAAAATAATTCAGTAATACTTTTAAAAGATTTTGATTATTTTTATATTAAAAAAAATAAATTAGTTTGCGCAATAGTCCATGAAGAACCAGGGACTAGTGACTTACAACTCTCAACCATTCCTGTGTGCGAGAAATGTTGTCAGAAATGGAAGGGACCTTCAGTTTCTATGCCGAATCCAAACGGCTAATTTTTAGAAAGCACTTTTCATAACAAGAATTACTCTTGGGGGATTTGTCAATTCCTCGCAAGAGGCAGTACCCGTAAAACCAAGACCCCTTGCAACGCACTTTTTTTAATGAATTTTTATTAATTCATTCTTAAACATATCAAAAAACAAGACAAAAATTCTTAAAACTAGCCTAATCCATAATTTACAACTAACTTAACGGTTCCATACGGACAATCTAAGTTAAACTATAACACTTAATACTAATGCCTTTCGGCCCTTAGATCTATTTTAATTCAATTTATATTTTATTAACTTCCCATAGGAAGCTATTGTAATGGGTCCAATTTGTCAAATTGAAAATTTTGACATTTCTCGACGTTTCAAGGTCCCTACAGTCGAAATAAAAGATTTTTAGAAAGATGTCTGTCCGTGCGTGTGAACGTACCTTCGTTCGTACATCCCTACGTTCGCGACGTTTTTTTCGTGTTCAATAGCTCAAGAACCAGAAGAGATATCGATTTCAAATAAATTTTTTTATACAGATAATAAGGCAGAAAGATGCAGAAAGGGCTCTCAAGAAAATTGCGTGGGTGGTTTTTTTTACCATAGTAGTTTGAAAAAAAGGTGAACATTTTGGTTAACCTTAAATATCTTAAGAACCAAATACACTAGAGTCTTGAATTAAATTTTATATAATATGTATATTGTAACGTAATATGAAAGAAGTATATTTTTTGAAAAAAATCCATTTAACGTTTTTTTTATAAATCCAAAACATTGAAACAAAAAAATTTTTCATCCCAAAAATTTTACTACTAAAATATGATTTCATCTCCAAAACAATTTTGTGCAACGAAAAGTAATGTTTTTGACATCTGATAAAATTTTTAAAAAAATCGAATTGACAGTTTTTTCACAAACAATAAAAACCTAAACAAAAAATTAATAAAAGTTGGTAAAACTTGATTTTCAACTCAAATATCTTTTCAAAACTTAGAGATATTGGCTTTAATTTACTTTTATCTTTCAAAAAATATTGTTGTCAACATTCTGCAAAGGTTTGAAAAAAAATCGAATTGACAGTTTTCGTACAAAAAATTAAAAACCGAAAAAAAATTATCAAAAGTTGGTAAAAAATTATTTTCGACTCAAATATCTTTTCAAACATTTTAGGTAATAGCTTAAAACTAATTTTTACTTTTAGGAAATATTGTTTTCAACATTAAGACATTTTTAAAAAAAAAATAGAATTGACAGTTTTTTTACAAAAAATAAAAAACCAAACTAATATTTACAAAAGTTGGTAAAAAAATTATTTTCGACTCAAATATCTTTGCAAAAATTTGAAATATTAGCTTCAAACTAGTTTTATCTTATAAGAAATACAGTTATTAATATTCGATAAAATTTTGAAAAAAATTGAATTGACAGCTTTTTTACAAAGAAATAAAACTCTAAAAAAAACAATACTAAAACTTGCTAAAAATTTACTTTCGATTCAAATAGCTTTTCAAAAATTAATAATATTGCCTTCAAACTTATTTTATTTCACAGAAAATATTGTTTTCGATATTCGGTAATTTTTATATAAAAATCCAACAGTCCGTTTATTCATAAAAAATAATACGCAAATTCGGTAAAAATTGATACGAGTACATATGGACAAATTTTTAAGCAAACAAATCGACAGCCTCTTTTTTACTTTTATATTTATTAGGAAATTTGAAGAAAAAAAACTAATATCGATATCCTTTTTTATTTTTACTTAAAGTCTAATACGCCCAGTACTTACGTAAAACGCACTTACCATCACGCTACGGGTACTAGCGTATTTTTATATTATATAATTATATTTCTAAAAATTTAAATTCAGCCAAACTATAGTTTAATTCAAATTCAAAATATTGGAGTCGAAATAAAATGTTTCTTAACATTTTACAAGATTTGAAAAATGTCCTTTTCCATGGTATAAAACTATTCTGAAATGAATATCGGTTGTTGTTCTTAACATTTTTGAGCTAAATTGTTTGTTGATATTTAATACCTATGAGATACATTTCAAAAATCTTCCAATAACTTCCCAATGCCCTGATTTTTATAAGTTGTTATTTAGATTTAACACTTTCATATGGTTTGAAATATTAAAAAAAAAACATTTATCTTTATTAAAAGTAATGATATACTGCAATTTTTTTGAATGCATTTTAAAATCCTAAGTATACTAATTTGGAAACGAGCGTATAAATGTCCTAATATCAAAACATAAGCTTCTTAAAAAGGGTTTAAATTGTTTTTTTTTTTTCTCTGGATAGTACATTTTTTTGAATCATCCTTTGAACCGCTGTTATTCTGGCTGATACTCAGCTTTGTTTATGTGGCTAGTAGAATGGAATTTGAGACAAGTCAAAGAGTTAACCGCTCTTCTCATGATGTTTTTATTTCCGCCTTGTACCCTTTTCAATTTGTTTTCCATGTTTCTGTCGATCAGCAATGTTTTGCTTGAAATTTTCTTCCTTCTGTTAAGTATGCTTTCTATTTCACGTTCTGAGAGTTCTAAATCTATTAAACCATCTATTTGTGCTGTTTTTGTAGCTACCAAAGTCTTGCCAAAGCTGATGTGTATTAAAAATTATTTAAAGCAATTAACCTTAAAACTATACAAAACATTTTTAAAAATCGCACTTGTAAATTCCTCTTCGAAATTATTTACAATGGCTTCACCCAAGTGTAGCATTTTTGTATACGCTTTTTTAGTAGATGATTGTCTAACCCGAAATTTGAAGTCGGAAAAAGTGGTTCCCACAATTCCGTCCGTTTTGCTATCTTTCCTTACCTTTACAACTCAAGCCATTTCGTCGACTTAGACATTAAGTTTTTAAGTAGATTCACGTACGGTCTTCTTTTTGTTTTAAGCATAAGAACAACAGAAGTCCCCATACTAATTTGTTAGTCAAAAATCGAAAATTCGATTTTTTTTATCAAATTGTCTGTACATTCTTTTTCTTAACTTGGCTTTCAATAGAAAACAAATATTTTTGTACTGCTCCAGAAGAATACTCCCCATAGAACCGACATTTTGTGTTTTAGTCACTGTTATCATTGTTTGTTTCCTTTTTGGATCTTTCAACAATTTTTTTTTTAAATTCGATAAGTCAAAATAGGTCATAATTTTTTACAAAAATAATATGTAAAACGTGTATAAAAAATTCCTAATAACTAAAAATATTTTTGAACCAAAATTGAAAAATTTTATATATAAACTTTATTAAAAAAAGCTGCTCTAAACATTTTCTAAAAAAAGGAGTTAATATATAAAGGTTTTTCTGATTTATTGAAGTTCTTACATTTTATAATATAAGTGAACATAGTCCTTGGATATAGAAGAAAGTCGTGCGACACAGTAGTGCATTTTTTTTATTAATGTACAAGGGTCAATATTTTTATAATCGTTTCGTTTTTTTCTTTTTTTTTTTTAATTTATACTATTTAAAATTTGTATTAAATTTCATCTTTTCTTCTAATTTCAGGTAAGAAGCATCACAATTCTATGCTACTCCCTTATAAGTGCGTAAGTTCTATTATTATTTCAGAATGATTTCTTTTATATTATTTTTAAATACCCTGACTCTAGTTGTAAGCATAAACATGTTTCCAAGAATACAAATTAAAAAATCAACATGAACAATAAACGTAATATAATGATTAGAAAAAATCAGTTTTCAGAAAAAAATGTTCACTTTGAAAAATATTTAAATCTTAATGTGCTTAAATAGATGAATAGATTTCCAACGAATCTTTAATGGAATAACCACAAACATTCATTTCTATGACTTTCCATAATTCCTTTAATTAATAAATACTAATATTGTATTCAATTTATATGTAGAAAGTATTCGAGAATTTATCATTTTAAAAAATAAACGTTAAGCTTATTAAAGTTAAATTGATTTTATAAGTCACTGAAAACAAATAAATACATTTTTCTGAGTATTTGACGAGCAACACCCTTAGTTTTGCCTTTGTTATGCTGATAGCACAAGAAAAATGTTTATATATTTTACATATCCAGACCAATAAGGCTTTATTTACAAACAAACAAAAATAACAAAGAAAATTTTAGGAAATTTAGAGCTCTAAAGCTTTTGTTACATATTTTTCCCAAGTGATAAAAAAAATTCAAGCAAGGGTTTTTAATTT